>NC_092723.1:26864481-27007768 GCF_047496885.1 Scyliorhinus torazame | reverse complement strand
CCCCCCAGCCTCGTGCTCCCTCCCCTCCTCCCCAAGCACTCGTGCTCCCTCCCCTCCTCCCCAAGCACTCGTGCGCCGTCCCCCTCCCAAGCACTCGTGCACCCTCCCCCCCACAAGCACTCGTGCACCCTCCCCCAACCCCAACACTCGTGCACCCTCCCCCCCCCCACAAGCACTCGTGCTCCCTTCCCCTCCCCCGCTCCAAGCACTCGTGCTCCCTCCCCCCTCCCCCAAGCACTCGTGCTCCCTCCCCCCCCACCCACACACTCCTGCTCCCTCCCCTCCCCTCTAAGCACTCATGCTCCCCTCCCCTCCAAGCACTCGTGCTCCCTCCCCCCTCCCCCAAGCACTCGTGCTCCCTTCCCTCCATTCCCAAGCACTCGTGCACCCACCCCTCCCTCCAAGCACTCGTGCTCCCTCCCTCCCCTCCCCTCCATTCCCAAGCACTCGTGCACCCTCCCCTCCCCCCCGCCAGCACTCGTGCACCCTCCCCTCCCCCGAAGCACTCGTGCTCCCCTCCCTCCCCTCCCCTCCAAAGCACTCGTGCTCCCCCCCCACAAGCACTCGTGCTCCCTCCCCCCCATCCCCCCCAAGCACTCGTGCTCCCTCCCCTCCCCCCAGCACTCGTGCTCCCTCCCTCCCCCCCCACCCCAAGCACTCGTGCTCCCTCCCCTCCCCCAAGCACTCGTGCTCCCTCCCCCTCCCCCAAGCACTCGTGTTCCCTCCCCCCCCCCCCAAGCACTCGTGCTGCCTCCACTCCCCCCAAGACTCGTGCTGCCTCCACTCCCCCCCCCCCACCCAAGCACTCGTGCTCCCTCCCCTCCATTCCCATGCACTCGTGCACCATCCCCTCCCCCCAAGCACTCGTGCTCCCTCCCCTCCTCCCCAAGCACTCGTGCTCCCTCCCCTCCTCCCCAAGCACTCGTGCGCCATCCCCCTCCAAGCACTCGTGCACCCTCACCCCCACAAGCAGTCGTGCACCCTCCCCCCCCAAGCACTCGTGCACCCTCCCCCCCCCCCCCACAAGCACTCGTGCTCCCTTCCCCCTCCCCCACCCCCAAGCACTCGTGCTCCCTCCCCCCCCACCCACACACTCCTGCTCCCTCCCCCCCCCACCCACACACTCCTGCTCCCTCCCCTCCCCTCCAAGCACTCGTGCTCCCTCCCCTCCCCTCCAAGCACTCATGCTCCTTCCCCTCCAAGCACTCGTGCTCCCACCCCCCTCCCCCTCCCCAAGCACTCGTGCTCCCTTCCCTCCATTCCCAAGCACTCGTGCACCCACCCCTCCCCCCAAGCACTCGTGCTCCCTCCCTCCCCTCCTCTCCATTCCCAAGCACTCGTGCACCCTCCCCTCCCCCCCCAGCACTCGTGCACCCTCCCCTCCCCCCAAGCACTCGTGCTCCCTCCCTCCCCTCCCCTCCAAAGCACTCGTGCTCCCCCCCACAAGCACTCGTGCTCCCTCCCCTCCCCCAAGCACTCGTGTTCCCCTCCCCCCCCCAAGCACTCGTGCTGCCTCCACTGCCCCCCAAGACTCGTGCTGCCTCCACTCCCCCCCCCCCCCCAAGCACTACGTGCTCCCTCCCCTCCATTCCCATGCACTCGTGCACCATCCCCTCCCCCCCAAGCACTCGTGCTCCCTCCCCTCCCCCCAAGCACCCGTGCCTCCCTCCCCCCCCCCAAGCACTCGTGCTCCTTTCCCCTCCCCAGCACACGTGCTCCATCCCCCCCCCCCACCCAAGCAGTCGTGCTCCCTCCCCAGCACTCGTGCACCGCCATCCCCAAGCACTCGTGCTCTCTCCCCTCCCCAAGCACTCCTGCTCCCCCAAAGCACTCGTGCTCCCTCCCCTCCACACACACCCACGCACTCGTGCTCCCTCCCCATCCCTCCCCCCCAAGCACTCGTGCACCCTCCCCCGCCCCCCAGCACTCGTGCACCCCCCCCTGCCCTCCCCTCCCCCCCCCCCCCCCACCCCCAAGCACTGGTGCTCCCTCCTCTCCCCCCACGCACTCATACTCCCTCCCACCCCTCCATTCCCCAAGCACTCGTGCTCCCTCCCCTCCATTCCCAAGCACTCGTGCTCCCTCCCCTCCCCCCCAAGCACACGTGCTCCCTCCCCTCCCCCCCAAGCACACGTGCTCCCTCCCCTCCCCCCAAGCACACGTGCTCCCTCCCCTCCCCCCAAGCACACGTGCTCCCTCCCCTCCCCCCAAGCACACGTGCTCCCTCCCCTCCCCCCAAGCACACGTGCTCCCTCCCCTCCCCCCAAGCACACGTGCTCCCTCCCCTCCCCCAAAGCACACGTGCTCCCTCCCCTCCCCCAAAGCACACGTGCTCCCCTCCCCCTCCCCCCAAGCACACGTGCTCCCTCCCCTCCCCCCAAGCACACGTGCTCCCTCCCCTCCCCCCAAGCACACGTGCTCCCTCCCCTCCCCCCAAGCACACGTGCTCCCTCCCCTTCCCCCAAGCACACGTGCTCCCTCCCCTCAAGCACTCGTGCTCCCTCCCCTCAAGCACTCGTGCTCCCTCCCCTCAAGCACTCGTGCTCCCTCCCCTCAAGCACTCGTGCTCCCTCCCCTCCCCCCAAGCACTTGTGCTCCCTCCCCTCCCCCCCCCCCAAGCACTCGTGCTGCCTCCCCTCCCCTCCATTCCCAAGCACTCGTGCACCCTCCCCCCCCCCAAGCACTCGTGCTGCCTCCCCTCCCCCAAGCACTCGTGCTCCCTCCCTCTTCCCCAAGCACTCGTGCTCCCTCCCCTCCCCTCAAGCACTCGTGCTCCCTCCCCCCCCCCCCAAGCACTGGTTCTTCCCTCCCCTCCCCCCCCCCCCAAGCACTCGTGCTCCCTCCCCTCCCCCCCCAAGCACTCGTGCTCCCTCCCCCCCCCAAGCACTCGTGCTCCCTCCCCCCCCAAGCACTCGTGCTCCCCCCCCCCGCAAGCACTCGTGCTCCCTTCCCTCCTCCCAAGCACTCGTGCTCCCTCCACTCCCCAAGCCCTCGTGCTCCCTCCCCTCCCCCCAAGCACTCGTGCTCCCTCCCCCTCCCCCCAAGCACTCGTGCTCCCTCCCCTGAAGCACACGTGCCCCCTCCCCCCCCAGCACTCGTGCTCCCTCCCTCCCCCCCACCCCAAGCACTCGTGCACCCTCCCCCTCCTCCCCCAAGCACTCGTGCACCCCTCCCCTCCCCCCTCCCAAGCACTCGTGCTCCCTCCCCTCCCCTCCCCCCCCAAGCACTCGTGCTCCCTCCCCTCCAAGCACTCGTGCTCCCTCCCCTCAAGCACTCGTGCTCCCTCCCCTCAAGCACTCGTGCTCCCTCCCCTCAAGCACTCGTGCTCCCCTCCCCTCAAGCACTCGTGCTCCCTCCCCTCAAGCACTCGTGCTCCCTCCCCTCAAGCACTCGTGCTCCCTCCCCTCAAGCACTCGTGCTCCCTCCCCTCAAGCACTCGTGCTCCCTCCCCTCAAGCACTCGTGCTCCCTCCCCTCAAGCACTCGTGCTCCCTCCCCTCAAGCACTCGTGCTCCCTCCCCTCAAGCACTCGTGCTCCCTCCCCTCAAGCACTCGTGCTCCCTCCCCTCAAGCACTCGTGCTCCCTCCCCTCAAGCACTCGTGCTCCCTCCCCTCAAGCACTCGTGCTCCCTCCCCTCAAGCACTCGTGCTCCCTCCCCTCAAGCACTCGTGCTCCCTCCCCTCAAGCACTCGTGCTCCCTCCCCTCAAGCACTCGTGCTCCCTCCCCTCAAGCACTCGTGCTCCCTCCCCTCAAGCACTCGTGCTCCCCTCCCCTCAAGCACTCGTGCTCCCTCCCCTCAAGCACTCGTGCTCCCTCCCCTCAAGCACTCGTGCTCCCTCCCCTCAAGCACTCGTGCTCCCTCCCCCTCAAGCACTCGTGCTCCCTCCCCTCAAGCACTCGTGCTCCCTCCCCTAAAGCACTCGTGCTCCCTCCCCTAAAGCACTCGTGCTCCCCTCCCCTAAAGCACTCGTGCTCCCTCCCCTAAAGCACTCGTGCTCCCTCCCCTAAAGCACTCGTGCTCCCTCCCCTCAAGCACTCGTGCTCCCTCCCCTCAAGCACTCGTGCTCCCTCCCCTCAAGCACTCGTGCTCCCTCCCCGCCCCCCCCCAGCACTCCTGCTCCCTCCCCTCCCCCCAAGCACTCGTGCTCCCTCCCCTCCCCCCCCCAAGCACTCGTGCTCCCTCCCCTCCCCCCCCCCCCCCCCCCAAGCACTCGTGCTCCCTCCCCTCCCAAGCACTCGTGCTCTTCTCCCCTCCCCTCAACGCACTTGTGCTCCCCTCCCCTCCCCCCCCAAGCACTCGTGCTCCCTCCCCCTCCCCCCAGCCCAAGCACTCGTGCTCCCTCCCCTCCCCCCCCCCCCCAAGCACCTCGTGCTCCCTCACATCCCCCACAAGCACTCGTGCTCCCTCCAGCACTCGTGCTCCCCCCCCACAGCACTCGTGCTCCCCCCCCACCAAGCACTCATGCTCCCTCCCCTCCCTCCAGCACTCGTGCTCCCTCCCCTCCCTCCAGCACTCGTGCTCCCTCCCCTCCCCTAACCACCCCCCTCCCAACCAAGCACTTCGTGCTACCCCCCACCCCCCAAGCACTCGTGCTCCCTCCCCTCCCTCCAGCACTCGTGCTCCCTCCCCTCCCTAACCACCCCCCCCCCACCAAGCACTCGTGCTCCCCCCCCCCACCCCCAAGCACTCGTGCTCCCCCCCCCACCCCCCAAGCACTCGTGCTCCCCCCCCACCCACCCCCCAAGCACTCGTGCTCCCCCCCACCCACCCAGGAGTCTAGCACCCCCTCCCCTCCCCCAAGCACCCCTGCTCCCTCCCCTCCCCGAAGCACCCATGCTCCCCTCCCCTCTGCTCCCCCCCCCCAAGCACCCCTGCTCCCTTCCCACTCGCCCCCCAAGCACATGCTCGCTCCCTCCCTCCCCCGCCAAAGGAAGCAGCCATGCTCCCTCCTCTCCCGCTCCCTCCCCTCCCCCAAGCACCCGTGCTCCCTCCCCTCCCCCAAGCACCCGTGCTCCCTCCCTCCCCCACTCCCTTCCCTCCCCCAAGCGACCGTGCTCCCACCCCTCCCCCAAGCACTCGTGCTCCTTCTCCTCCCCCAATCACTTATGCTCCCTCCCTTCTTCCCCTCAGCACTCGTACTCCCACCCTACCCCCTCATGCCCCATCACATGTGCTCTTCTGGCACACATGCTTCCTCCCACCGCCCCACAAAGATAGCCTATATCCAGCAAACTCACCACTGCCAGTGTTCGCTGCTCCTCCAATCAGAGACCATATCACTCCGACATTTGCTGCTGCTATGTTCAGTCCTGAGAAACATAGTTACCATCACAATTAACCATGATCATCATCAAATGGCAGAGCAGGCTCAAGAGGCTGAACGGCCTATGTGTGCATGTGTCAGGGCTGAACGGTGGTTCCCACCGGTGCCTCACAGCGCAAGGGACCAAAGCTCCTTATGGAGGCTGTGTGGCGTTTGCACTTTCTCTCAGCATTTGCATGGGTTTCCTCAGAGTGCTCGGTTTTCTCCCACACTCCAAAGTTATGTAGGTTAGGTGTATTGGCTACGATAAACAAATTGCCTCTTGGAGCCAAAGATGTGTCGGATAGGTGGGGTACGGGGCACTTTCCAAGGTTGGCTTCAGACTGAGCCAAATGACCTCCTTCTGCACTGTAGGGATTCTACAATTTGTGTGTTGATAAATAGTCATGAAAGTTTCTGGTTTGTTGAAAAAACCTAAATTGCCATTCTTACAGGAGTCTCTTGTGAATCATAGAATGGTTACATCACAGGAGAAGGCCATTCGGCCAGCGTGATTCCGCGCATGTGCGCTACGGCCGGCGTGATTCCACGCATGTGCAGGGGTTCCCTTCTCCACGCCGGCCCCCGGGCAATATGGCGGAGCCCTACAGGGGTCCGGCGTGGAGGGACATAGGCCCCCACAGAACAGGCCCCCACAGAACCAGCACGCCCACGGATTGGTCGGCCTCGATCCCGGGCCAGGTCACCATGGAGGCCCCACCCGGCGTCGGATCCCCCCCTCCCCCTTCCAGGACGGCCCCCGCAGACACACCTTCCAGGTCCCGCCGTGTGGGACCTGAGTAACCCACACCGGCGGGACATGGCCGAACCCAGCGGCCACTCGGCCCATCGGGGCTCGGAGAATCGCCAGGAGGGCCGTTGACTGGCGCAGCGGCAATCCCGCGGGCGCCCAAGAATCAGCGGGGGGGGGGGGGGAAAAAAGAGAGAGAATCGGGAAGCCTGCGTCGGGGCACGATTCTCATGTCCCCCAGGGGATTCTCCAACCCGGCAGTGTCGGAGAATCCTGGCCCATTAGTGAATCTGCTACCTCCATACTCTGATGCAGTGCCTTCCAGATACTGCCCACTCACTGTGTCAAAAGATTCTCTCTCACGTCACCATTGTTTCTATTGTCAATCGCCTTACATTGGTGCCCTCTGGTACTCAATCTTCTACTGATGGAAACAGTTTCTCCCAATCTATGTAAGCAGCTCTAGTAAAATTTAAATCAATGTGAATCGGGGGAAAGTCTCCATTGGTTGGAATCATACTCAGCAGAAAAGGAAGATGAAGGCTGTTGAAGGCCCCAGGGCACCATTGCAGCAGTGCCCAAGCCCCATCCATCTTTTAGCTGTTTCATCAATGACCTTGCCGCCATCATAAAGTCAGAAGTGGGGATATTAAATTTCAGTTCTGTTCAGTCCCAAAGTCGGTGCCCTTTAGGAAAGGAAATACTGATTTGCCAGCATTGCTTAAACAAATAAAGAGCAGTTAGCTCAAATGGAGATGATGGAATAGTGTATATGTCACCAAACTAGTTATCCAGAGGCCCAGCAACTGTTCGCGGGATAGGGGTTCAAATCCCACCCCAGCTGCTGGTGGAATTTAAATTTAATTAATAAATCTAGAGTTAAAAGCTTCTCTCAGTAATGGTGACCATGAAATCATAATAATAATCTTTATGAAAAAATGAAAATCGCTTATTGTCACAAGTAGGCTTCAATGAAGTTACTGTGAAAAGTCCCTAGTCGCAAGTATTGTCACAAGTAGGTTTACATTAACACTGCAGTGAAATTACTATGAAAATCCCCTAGTCGCCACATTCCGGCGCCTGTTCAGGTACACAGAGGGAGAATTCAGAATGTCCAATTCACCTGACAAGCATGTCTTCGGGACTTGTGGGAGGAAACCCGAGCACCCGGAGGAAACCCACGCAAACATGGGGAGAAATGCAGACTCCGCAGAGACAGTGACCCAAGCCGAGAATCGACCCTAGGACCCCGGCGCTGTGAACTAAGTGCTAACCACTGTGCTACCATGCCTTGCAGGTTGTCATAAATCCGTCTGGTTCATTAATGCGCTTTAGGGAAGGAAATCTGCTACTCTGACCTACATGTGACTCCAGACCCAGAGTTCACTCTTAACTACCCTCAGGCTAAGTTGTATCAAACAACGACAGAGAAGTCAAAGTGGAATGCAACGGGACGGACCAAACAGCGACCAAGACACCACAACAACAATAGAACGCCCAGCCCTATTGATCCTGCAAAGTTGCCCTTACTCATATACAAATGTGGAATTAGGAGCAGAGACAGCCCCTTGAGCTCCGCCATTCAATACTAGCTGATCTTATCTGAGGGCGAGTACCAAAATTGGAGGGTCTGACTCTAGACTAGTCAAGTTAATAGCCTGACATGGTCATACTCACAGAATCATACCATACAGACAAAGTCCCAGACACTGCCATCACACAGTCCTGTCCCACAGGCAGGACAAACCCAGCAGAAATGGTGGCAGCACATTGGTATGCAGTCAGGATTTGCCCTGCGAATCCTCAGCAATGACTCCTGACCCCATGGCATCAGATGAAATCTCCCACAGCCTCATCCCTCAGATGAAGAATCAGCACTCCTCCTCCATGTTGAACACCACTTGGAGCAAGCATAGAGGGTGGCAAGGGTACACAGTGTACTTCTGGTGTGATCAGCCCATGATCATAATGAATGGTGAAGCAGACTAGAGGGACCAAATGGCCTCCTCCTGCTTTCTCCTATTTTCTATGTTTCTATGATGGGGAAATTCAGTGTCCATCACCAAGAGTGGCTCGGTAGCACCACTACCAATCAAGTTGGCTGACTTCTAAAAGGGCCTAGCTGCTGGAATGGATCTGTGGAACTTGGTGAGAGCCAAGAGGGAAAAATGTACTTGACCTCATCATCCCCAATTTGCCTTTCGCAGCTGCATCTGTCCATGACGGTATTCATATGTGTGACCATCACAGAGTCCTTGTGAAGATCAAGTTGTATCGTTATATTAAGGATATTCTAAATTGTGCTGTGTGGCACTACCATCATACTAAATGTGAGAGATTTTGAACAGATCGTGTAAGTCAAAACTGAGCATGCGAGGAGCTGGGGCCCCATCAGCAGCAGCATTGTATTCCCACACAATCTGTAGCTCATGGCCCAATATATCCCCCAGTCAACCCTGGTTCTATGGTAACCTCCAGGTTTAGGTATACCTGCTCAGAGAGAGGGCATGCCAGAAGCAGCACATTGCAGACTAAAAATGAGGTGAAGCTACAATAAAGGATTACCAACATGCTAAACACCAGAATCCGCAGACATAGACAGAGCTAAGAGATCACATGACCAACAGATCTGATCCAAGCTTTGCAGTCTTGTCACATCCTAGCGGAAAGATGGTGGACAATTAATCAACTCACTAAAGCAGGAGGCTCCACAAACATCCCCATCCTCAATGCTGGGGGAAGCCCAGAACATCAGTGTAATGGCATTTGCAATAATCTTCAGCCAAAAGTGCCAAGTGCATGATCCATCCCAGCCTCCTCCCAAGGTCCCCAGCATCACAGATACCAGCCTTTAGCCAATTCAATTCGCTCATCATGATACTAAGAAATGGCTGAAAGCATTGGATACTGCAAAGGCTAGGAGGTCCTCAAAATACTCCAGCAATAGTACTGAAGACTTGTGTGGTGTTCTTGGTGATACTTTGTTATCAGGATGGATGTTGTAGTGTTCACAAAGACCACAGAGGCCAAGTTCATTCACAAAGTTAACATTCATTTACACTACTTATTAAAACTTGACCACTTACTCCTATAGTAAACAATAATTTAGTAATCTATACTGTACTAACACTAGTCTCTACACTCTATAATTGTGCTCTACTCTCTCTCACTGCTCTCTCTCGCTCGTTCCCAGAGGTCGGTGAGTCTGTGCTTTATAGAGGTCTGCATCTAGCTCCATCTAGGTGGTTAATTATGATATGACATTAACATTTTGAATTCTGAACATTTCAAATAATGTCACAACTTGTGCTCCAGAACGAGCTGCACTCCTAGCCAAGCTGTTCCAGTATAGCTACAACGCTGGTATCTACCCGGTAACGTGGAAAATTATTTGGGTATGTCCCATCCGCAAAAAGCAAGACAAATCCAACCCGGCCAAATCACTGCCCCATCAATCTACTCTCGGTCAGCAGCAGTGATGTAAGGGGTCATCAACAATGCTATCAAACAGCTCTTAGTTGGTAATACCAGCACACTGACACTCAGTTTGGCTTCTGCCAGGGCCACCTGGTTCCAGACCTCATTTCAACCTTGATCCAAACAGGCACAAAACATCTGAACGCCAGAGATGAGGTGAGCGAGACTGCCCTTGACATCAAAGCAGCATCTGACCAAATGTGGCATCAAGGAGCCCTAGCAAGTAAAAGAGAATTCAATGGGATGGAAATCACCGGGAGGGGGGGGGGGGGGGGAGGGGTATATTTATCTTACTGCACGTGGGTGTCGTTGGCTGGGCCAGCATTTATATTTGCCCTCAAGGGGACATTTAAAAGTCAACCACATTGCTGTTTTACCTTCAACAGGGGCGGCACGGCAGCACAGTGGTTAGCATAGTTGCTTCACAGCACCAGGGTCCCAGGTTCGATTCCCGGCTTGGGTCACTTGTCTGTGCGGAGTCTGTACTGTCTCCCTGTGTCTGCGTGGGTTTCCTCCGGGTGATCAGGTTTCCTCCCACAGTCCAAAGACGTGCAGGTTAGGTGGATTGGCCACGCTAAATTACCCTTGGTGTCCAAAAAGGTTAGGTGGGGTTGCTGGGTTACGGGGATAGGGTGGAAGTGAGAGCTTAAGTAGGATGCCCTTCCCAAGGGCGAGTGCAGACTTGATAGTTCGAATGGCCTCCTTCTACATTGTAAATTGTATGATTCGATGAGTCACATGCACTGCAGCAACTCACCAAGGCTCATCGACAACAACCTCCAAACATGCGGCCGTCTACCACCCAGCAGGACAAGGACAGCAGGTACATGGGAACACCGCCACATGCAAATTTCCCTCCAAGTTACTCCCCACCCGGTCTTGGAAATATATTGCCTTTCCTTCACTGTCACAGCATCAAAATCCTAGAACTCCCTGCCTAATAGCCAGTGGGTGTACTTACACCACATGGACTGTAGTGGTTCAAGAAGGCAGCTCACCACCACTTTCTCAAGGGCAACAAATGCTAATCTAGCCAGCGAAGCCCACATCTCCTAAAAAAAACCTTGAACAAGTCCATATGGTGCAAGTACATCCACAGTGTCGTTAGGGAGGGAGTTCCAGGATGTTTACAGGCAAAGGAATGGCAATATATTTCCTAGCCCTTGTCCTGCTGGGTGGTAGATGGTCACATGTTTGGAGGTTGCTGTCGGGTGAAGGTTGGTAAGTTGCTGCAGTGCATCTTGTAGATGGTACGTACTGCTACTACTGTGTGTCGGTGGTGGAGGGATTGAATGTTGAAGGTAAATCTGGTGCCAATCATTTGGGCTGCTTTGTCCTGGGTGGTGTTGAGCTTCTTTTGTTTAGTTGGAGCTGCAATCATCCAGGCAAATGGAGAATATTCCATCAGTCTTGACTTGTGCCTTGTAGATGGCGGACAGCCTTCAGAAAGCTCAAGAGGTGATTAGGCACAACAGAATTTCCAGTCTCTGACCATCTTGTGTAGCCAGTATTTATATAGTTAATCCAGTTCAGTTGCTGGCCAATGTTAACCCCTAGGATCTCTATAGTGGGAGTTTCAGCGACAATAATGCCATTGAATGTCAAGGAGAGATGGTCAGATTCTCTTTTGTTGGAGATGGTCATTGCCTGGCTCGTGTGATGTTACTCACCGTTTATCGACCCAAGCCTGAATGTTGTTCAGATTTTGCTGCATTTGGACATGGGCTGCTTCAATATCCGAAGATTGGCAAATGGTGCTGAACATTGTGCAAATAAGTGCAATCAGCAAATATCCACACTTCTTAACCTTAAGGGGGGGGGGGGGGGGTGATTGAAGATGATTGGGCCTAGGACTCCTCTGCAGCACTGTCCTGGGAGAGAGCTGATTGACCTCCAAAAAACAGGGATGGTGATATATTTGCAAGTCAGGATGGGGATTAAGTTGGAGGGAAATTTCCAAGTGGTGGCATTCCCATGTTTCTGCTGCCTTGTCCTTCTAGATGGTGGTGGTAATGGGTTGGAAGGTGCTGCCTAAGAAGCCTTGGTACATTCCTGCAGTGAATCTTGTAGATGCTGCCAGTGTGTGTTGGTGTGGATGGAGTAAATTCTTATGGAAAAGGTGCCAATCAAGTGGTCTGCTTTGTCCTGGATGGTGTTGAGCTTCTTGATTGTTGTTGGAGCTGCACTCATCTAGGCAAGTGAGGAATATTCCATGACACTCCTGCCTTGTAGGAGGTGAGTTACTCTCCACAGGATTCCTAGCCTCTAACCTGCTTTTGTAGCCACAGTATTTATTTGGCTAGTACATTCAGTTTCTGGTCAATGGTAAGCACAGGATGTTGATAGTGGGGGATTCAATGATGGTAATGTCATTGAATGCCGAATGCCATGGGGCTATGGTTTGATTCTCTATTGGAGATGGTCATTGCCTGGCACTTGCCTGGCGTGAATGTTACTTGCCACTTGTAAGCCCAAGCCTGGATATTGTCCAGGTCTTGCTGCATTTGCATGTGGACTGCTTCAGAAATCGGGAATGGTGAACATTGCACAACCATCCCTACATCTGACCTTCTGTTGGAAGGAGAGTCATTGATGAAGCCGCTGAAGATGGTTGAGCCAAAGACCCAACACAGAGGAACTCCTGCAATGATGTCCCAGGATTGAGATGACTGACCTCCAACTACCACAGCCATCTTCCTTTGTGCAAGGCATGACTTCCAACGAGTGGAGAGTTTCCCCCAGATTCCCATTGATTCCAGTTTTGCTAGGGCTCCTTGTTGCCATACTCTATCAAATGCTGCCTTGATGTCAAGGGCAGTCTCTCACCTCTGAAGTTCAGCTCTTTTGTCCATGTTTGAACCAAGGCTATAGTGAGGTCAGGAGCTGAGTGACTGTGACGGAACCCAAATGGAGCATCAGTGAGAAGGTTATTGCTAAGTGCCGCTTGGTAGCGCAGTTGATGACCCCATCCATCACTTTGCTGATGATGGAGAGTAGACTGATAGGATGGTAATTGGCCAGGTTGGATTTGTCATGTTTCTTGTGTACAGGACACACCTGGACAATTTTCCATGTGGCTGGGTAGATGCCAGTGTTGTAGCTATACTGGAACAGCTTAGCTAATGGCGCAGCAAGTTCTGGAGCACAAGTCTTCAGTATTTTTGCCAGAATATTGTCAGGGCCCATAGCCTTTGCAGTATCCAGTTTCTTCAACCGTTTCTTAACATCACGTGGAGTGAACCAAATTGTCTGAAGACTGACATCTGTGATGCTGGGGGCCCGGAGTGCCTAGGTCGATGCCGGGTTTCGGTTTCTTTCCCTTTTATTGACTGTGTAATGGTACAACGGAGTGGTTTGCTAGGCCCTTTCAGAAGGCATTTAAAAGTCAACCACATTGCTGAGGATCTGGAGTCTTATGTAGGACTGCAGATTTCCTTCCCTAAAGAACATTAGTGAACCAGCTGGGGTTTTACAATCAATAATGGTTTTAGGGTCATCATTAGACTTTTAAGATTTTTATTGGATTAAATTTTCACCATCAGTCATTGCAGGATTCAAACCCGGATCCCCAGAGCATAGAACATGGAACATTACAGCGCAGTACAGGCCCTTCTGCCCTCGATGTTGCGCCGACCTGTGAAACCACTCTAAAGCCCATCTACACTATTCCATTATCGTCTATATGTCTATCCAATGACCATTTGAATGCCCTTAGTGTTGGCGAGTCCACTACTGTTGCAGGCAGGGCATTCCACACCCTTACTACTCTCTGAGTAAAGAACCTACCTCTGACATCTGTCTTATATCTATTTCCCCTCAATTTAAAGCTATGTCCCCTCGTGCTAGACATCACCATCCGAGGAAAAAGGCTCTCACTGTCCACCCTATCTAATCCTTTGATCATCTTGTATGCCTCAATTAAGTCACCTCTTAACCTCCTTCTCTCTAACGAAAACAGCCTCAAGTCCCTCAGCCTTCCCTCATAAGATCTTCCCTCCATACCAGGCAACATTCTGGTAAATCTCCTCTGCACCCTTTCCAATGCTTCCACATCCTTCCTATAATGCGGTGACCAGAATTGCACGCAATACTCCAAATGCGGCCGCACCAGAGTTTTGTACAGCTGCAACATGACTTCATGGCTCCGAAACTCAATCCCTCTACCAATAAAAGCTAACACACCGTACGCCTTCTTAACAACCCTCTCAACCTGAGTGGCAACTTTCAGGGATCTATGTACATGGACACCGAGATCTCTCTGCTCATCCACACTGCCAAGAATCTTACCATTAGCCCAGTACTCTGTCTTCCTGATATTCCTTCCAAAATGAATCACCTCACACTTTTCTGCATTAAACTCCATTTGCCACCTCTCAGCCCAGCGCTGCAGCTTATCTATGTCCCTCTGTAACTTGTAACATCCTTCCGCACTGTCCACAACTTCACCGACTTTAGTGTCATCTGCAAATTTACTCACCCATCCTTCTACACCCTCCTCCAGGTCATTTATAAAAATGACAAACCGCAGTGGCCCCAGTGTTTTGGACTCAACTACTTCCTGTGGTAATGAATTTCACAGGTTCACCACTCTCGGTCCTAAATGATCTACCCCATATCCTCAGATTGATCCCTGGTTCTGGACAAACCCAATATCGGGAACATCCTTCCTGCATCAACCCTGTCCAGTCCTGTTAGAATTTTATAGGTTTCTATGGGATCCCCCCTCATTCTTCTGAACTCCAGCAAATCTAACCGATTCAATCTCTCCTCGTGCGTCAGTACTGCCATCCCAGGAATCAGTCTGGTAAACCTTCGCTGCACTCCACTATGGCTAGAACATCCTTCCTCAGGTAAGGAGGCCAAAACTGCACACAATATTCCAGGTGTGGCCTCACCAAGGCCCTGTATAATTGCAGCAAGACACCCCTGCCCCCATGCTCGAATCCTCTCACAATGAAGGCCATCATACCATTTGCCTTATGTACCGCTTGCTGCACCTGCATGCTTACCTTCAATGACTGGTGTATGAGGACACCCAAGTCTCACTGCAGGTTTCTCTCTCCTAATTTATGGCCATTTAGATAATAATCTGCCTTCTTGTTTTTGCTAACAAAGTGGATAACCTCACATTTATCCAAATTATACTGCATCTGCCCACTCACTCAACTTGTCCAAATCACACTGAAGGATCTCTGCATCCTCCTCACAGCTCACCCTCCCACCCAACTTGGGTGTCATCTGCAAATTTGGAGATATAACCATTTTGTTCCCTCATCTAAATCATTCATATATATTAGGAATAGTTGGGGTCCTAGCACCGATCCCTGCGGTACCCCACTAGTCACACTGTCTGCCAATTTGAAAAAGGCCCGTTAATTCCTACTCTTTGTCTCCTCTCTGCCAACCAGTTTTCTATCCATCTCAATTACCCCCCCCCCCCCCCCCGGGCAATCCGATGCGCCTTACTTTAACATGCCAATCTTTTATGCAGGACTTTGTCAAAAGCCTTCGAAAAGGCCGAATACACCATATCCACTGGTTCCCCTTCATCAATTCTACTAGTTACATCATTGAGGAATTCCAGGAGATTTGTCAAGCATGATTTCCTCTTCATAAATCCATGCTGACTCCATCCGACGCTGCCACTGTTTTCCAAGTGCCCTGCTATAAAATCTTTGATTCTAGAATTTTCCGCACGACTGCCGTCAGGGTCAATAAACGTGGCCTAGCCAGCAATGCCAGACATGAAATAACTTTTTAAAAGTTTATTACCAAGTTGATTAAATCACTTCCCGTCAATCGAATGAGCACAGCTAAGTGGTGAAAGACTTGTGTCGTAAGTGCAGCCAATTACTGTGACCTTTCACATGTTTAAGATATCCTTGGCCTCCTAGCCAGTACTGCTGACCACAGTGGAAAGAATTTCCGATATAACCTCAGTGCCAAAAAGAAAATTATTAAGCACAGCTTGCCCAAATTAGAGTCACACAATTTTAGTTCCATCATCTTTGAAATGAAAAGCTTGAAACAATACTTTACTTAAAAACGAGAATTCTGTAAATTCGACCATGCAACCAAAGATTTCTATTAACCAGAATGAGCTCAAAACACACATAAATTGTGACAAGCTCAATGCTGTATGGACTCTGTAACTCATATGCTAATAATGTAGCTTTCTTGTACAGCTCATTTAGAAAGTTACTAAATTGCTTTGTAACCTGTGGAAATGTAGCCAAAAAGTTACACTGCTGACGGCAGCAAAAGCTCAAGTCTTATTTTCTGCGTGATTCTGTCTCTCGGTCACATTGTATTTTAAAATTAAATCCTATTCTCTAGTGCACAAAATATTTTTTGTCCAGTTCCATCCACCTTCAGATATTTTAGTTGCAGTGACTTTTGACAAAAAGCTTGTGGCATTTTATTACAAATTGCACTCAGCATTTAAAATAGTAATCAGTAATAAAAAGCGTAAAGTAGATAAGTCATTCTGTGAGGGCATGCACAAGTTTACAGCTTCCAGAATGTAGCTATTTCTCATTTATTGATCTCCCACCCTTATGTCAGTACGCCAATCTGTCCTGCTTCTTCCATCTTCCACTCTATTCATTTGACATTATTCAAAACTCTGTTGCCCGTGTCTTTACTGCACCAGGTCTCGTTCACCTATCACCCCTCTGTTCGCTGACTTACACTGTCAAGCGATGCCCCATTTTATGCTTCTCATGCTGTTTTCAAGTCACTCTATCATCTCACTTCTCCCTATATACGTAATCTCCTCCAGGCCCGCAAGTCCGATCTCTGCACTCCTAATGCTCGCTTCTTGTGAATCTACCACTGGCAACTGTGCCTTCAATTTATGGGCTGCAAGCTCTAATTCCTTTTCATAAACCTCTCTCTCTCTCCTTTAAGACATGATGTGGAGATGCCGGCGTTGGACTGGGGTGAGCACAGTAAGAAGTCTTACAACACCAGGTTAAAGTCCAACAGGTTTGTTTCGATGTCACTAGCTTTCGGAGTGCTGCTCCTTCCTCAGGTGAATGAAGAGGTATGTTCCAGAAACACATATATAGACAAATTCAAAGATGCCAAACAATACTTGGAATGCGACCATTAGCAGGTGATTAAATCTTTACAGATCCAGAGATGGGGTAACCCCAGGTTAAAGAGGTGTGAATTGTGTCAAGCCAGGACAGTTGGTAGGATTTCGCAGGCCGACTCGCTGGGGGATGTGAACCAGTACCAGGCTGACCTTGATGAGGTTTGGCATGGCATGTTCTGCTCTCCGATAAGCATGGCCAAGGTGCTGCGGAGCTTGTTCCAGTCACCGAGGAGCATCGCTGAGGGCGTCGACACAACGGTGAACTGCCAGGGCTGGCAGAGCCAGATGATGCAGGGGCATCCAGGGCTCGAACCAGCTGCCCCTCCGCCCCAAGGTAAACTCCTGGGCCCTATGGACACCGAGCAGGAGAGGGCGCTGGGTGCCAACCCGGACAATACCTCCTCCACAATAGTGCTCAATACCGGGGCCCCCGCAAGGCTGCGTACTTAGTCCCCTACTATACTCCCTGTGTACACATGACGGCGTGGCAAAATTTGGTTCCAACTCCATCTACAAGTTTTCTGAGGATACGGGCATTTGGGCAGCACGGTAGCCTTGTGGATAGCACAATTGCTTCACAGCTCCAGGGTCCCAGGTTCGATTCCGACTTGGGTCACTGTCTGTGCAGAGTCTGCACATCCTCCCAGTGTGTGCGTGGGTTTCCTCCGGGTGCTCCTGTTTCCTCCCACAGTCCAATGATGCGCAGGTTAGGTGGATTGGCCATGATGAATTGCCCTTAGTGTTGGGTGGAGTTACTGGGTTATGGGGATAGGGTGGAGGTGTTGACCTTGGGTAGGGTGCTCTTTCCAAGAGCTGGTGCAGACTCGATGGGCCGAATGGCCTCCTTCTGCACTGTAAATTCTATGATGATATGGCCATAGTGGGCCGGATCTCGCATAACGACGAGTCAGAATACAGAAGGGAGATTGAGAACCTAGTGGAGTGGTGCAGCGACAACAATCTATCCCTCAATGCCAGCAAAACTAAAGAGCTGGTCATTGACTTCAGAAAGCAAAGTGCTGTACATACCCCTGTCAGCATCAACGGGGCCGAGGTGGAGATGGTTAGCAGTTTCAAATTCCTCAGGGTGCACATCTCCAAAAATCTCTCCTGGTTCACCCACGTCGATGCTACCACCAAGAAAGTACAACAGCACCTATACTTTTTCAGGAAACTAAGGAAATTCGGCATGTGCACATTAACTCTAACCAACTTTTACAGATGCACCATAGAAAGCATCCTATCTGGCTGCATCACAGCCTGGTATGGCAACTGCTCGGCCCAAGACCGCAAGAAACTTCAGAGAGTCATGAACACAGCCCAGTCCATCACACAAACCTGCCTCCCATTCATTGACTCCATCTACACCTCCCGCTGCCTGGGGAAAGCAGGCAGCATAATCAAAGACCCCCGCCCACCCGGCTTACTCACTCTTCCAACTTCTTCCATCGGGCAGGAGATACAAAAGTCTGAGAACACGCACGAACAGAATCAAAAACAGCTTCTTCCCCGCTATTACCAGACTCCTAAACCTCTTATGGATTGACCTCATTAACACGACACCCCTGTATGCTTCACCCGATGCCAGTGTTATCTAGTTACATCGTGTACCTGGTGTTGCCCTATTATGTATTTTCTTTTATTTCTTTTTCTTTTCATGTACTTAATGATCTGTTGAGCTGCTCGCAGAAAAACACTTTTCACTGTACCTTGGTACACGTGACAATAAACAAATCCATCCATCCATCCTGTCCCATGGAGTGGGGAAGGTGGCCACCAGCTCCCCAGCGTTCCACCCTTCTGATGAGGCGGTGTCTCGAAATCAGCACATGGGACATGGCAGCACAGCTGTGCGTGTGCTGTCGACAGGTGCGCTGGGGCCTTCTGGTCCCAGAGCCCCCAGAGGATGCCAGCTAAGGGCATCAAAGGCCACGGGACGAGATAGGTAGCTGGTTGCCTCTACTTCAGATGTGTACCCTGGGGGAAACACCTAGATGTAGTGGCAGAGCTAGGAGGGCCAGGCACGTTGAGGCTCACTGAGGGCATGGGGGAGTTGTGGGGAGGGTGGGGTGGAGAGCGGCACCATCGGGAGAGTGGAGAATTGTAAAACACATTAAACTCCCTTGAGCACAACCAGCATGATGCCTCTGCCTCTGTCATTTTCTTCCACAATGCAGGCCGACCTCCGATCCCTTGGCCCATCTGTCCAGGCATCTCCCCCTCCCCATGGCACCCATCCTCCACCCGTGGACATGCCCCCCGGAGCTGTGTCCCATCCCCTGGGTGTTCGGACGTAGTCTGCTGCGTGTGTGGTGTTGCCTCCTGCAGTGTTCAAGCACAGTGTCCAGGCATCAAGATGTGACTGGGATGCTCAGCAATGACTCCCACATACTACATGGCCCACCCACCCACAGGAATCCACTTGGGATGTGTGAAGTGCTCGCTTAACCACGATTGCCAATTCCCTACCCGCAATAGCCTTCAGCAGAGCAGCCAGAGGCCTCAGGAGTCGGTGGAGGTTATGGGTGGTCATTGGAGCAGACAGGCAGGGACAAGGGTTGCCCCTGTAATGGGTAAATAATCCAGGGTTTGGCATGGTGAAGCCATGAGCGGTTGGCCCACCATGACTCGCTCCCACCCTCCAATGAAGGCCTACGCCTGCAGAGGGTCCCCCTCCCAAGAGTCCCCCAGTGTACACCACTAGACACAAGCTTCCAGTCACAAAAATAACCTTTGACCAACACCCTCTGCCTCCTGCCACTAAGCCAATTTTGGATCCAATTTGTCTTGGATCCCATGGACCTTCTTGATCAGTGCCCCATGCCGGACCTTGTCAAAATTCTGAAGTCCATTTAGACTACATCAACTACACTGCCCTCATCTACACATCTAATCGTCTCCTCAAAAATGCAATCAAATTTTGACAAAGACATAGCGACTATTCTTGAATAATCCTTGCCTTTCCATGTGGAGCTTAATTCTGTCCCTCAAAAATGTTTCCAATAATTACCGTACCACTGATATTAGACTCGCTGGCCTGTAATTACCTGTCTATTCCCCACTTCCGTTCTTAAATAATGGTAACATATTAGCTGTCCTCCAATCCTCTGGCACCTCACCTGTGACCAGAGAGGATCAGAACCCCTGCAATTTTCTCTCTTTCCTCACACAGCAGCCTAGGGTAAATCTGATCTGGGTCTGGGGATTTATCCACTTTTAAGCTTCCTAAAGCCTCCTGAATTCTAATTAGTTCAACTATATCACAGTCCCGCTGCCAGCCTTCTATACCTCTGTCATCCTTCTCCATAGTGAGCACAAGATGCAAAATATTCACTTAATACCTCACTTATGTCTTTTAGTTCCACACACGTTGCCATTTTGGTCCCTATTAGGCCCTGGTTACCCTCATGCCGTAATATATTCATAAAACACCTAGGGATTTTCCTTTATTTTTCCCCCTCTTGCTCTCCTTTTTTAAAAAATAAAAGTACCCCCTATACTTTCTACACTCCTCTAAAGCATCCAGTTTTCAGCCCTCCGCATCTGCCATAAGCTCCCCCCTCATCTAATCTTGGCATCCACAGTTCTCTGGGCCTTTTGGTCCCATCTTTTACCTTTACAGGAACATGGATATGTACTCTCTCTATTTCATTTTTGAATAAAGCCTGGAACCAGATTTGTAAATAATGTCTGAATCCTCTCCAGTGCTGTCACATCCTTCCTAAAGTGCAGTGACCAGAATTAGACACAATACTCCAGTTGAGGCTGAAGCAGTGTTCCATAAATGTTGTTTTGTATTCCATGCCTCTATTTATGAAGCCCATGACCCACTGTGTTTTACTAACCATTTTATCAACTGGTCCTGCCACCTACCATGGTTCTTGCACCCATACTCTCAGGCCCATCTGCTCCTGCACCCCTTTTAGATTTGTACTTCTTAAAAAAAAACACATGGAGGGGAAGGCAAAGGGAATCACTTCACATTGGTTACCACTGCTGCCTCACTGCGGCAGGGATCCGGGTTCAATTCCGGCCTTGACAGTCTGTTTGGAGTTTGCACATTCTCCCCGTGTCTACGTGGGTTTTCTCCGGGTGCTCCGGTTTCTCCCCAAAGTCCAAAGATGTGCAGGTTAGGTGGATTGGCCATGCTAAATTGCCCCGTAGTGTTCAAAGGTGAGGTGGGATTACTGGATTGTGGGGTAGTGGGCCTAGGTATGATTCTCTTTCAGAGGGTCAGTGCACACTCGATGGGCCGAATGGCTTCCCTCTGTACTTCAGGGATTCTATAATTCTCTCCATTAAATTTAATTTGTTAAATATCTGCCCATTCCTCCAGCTTTTCCAGGTCAGCTTAAAGATTATCACCATCTCCGCACAGTTCACAATACTCCCATGTTTGTGTCATGCACAGATTTTGAAATTGTGCCTGCCAGGCAGACAAAGAGCTTCAGTCCTGTAATACCTCAAAAATCCTGATTTTGTGTAACCGTCCTTTGAGGCTTGACCCCCCCTCTCCATCTCTAATCACTATTTCCAGCCCTCTCTTCTATATGGACCCAGATTCATGACTCCTTCACTCCCTTCACCCCATTACTGGAGGCTGTGCCTTCAAACACCTCTCTCTCATGTTATGGAATTTCTTCCCTAAACCACTCCAGCTCCTTGGAATTCCTCCTTTAAAAACTCTGTCACACTTGCAACCATCTCTCTTAATTCTACATGCCCTTTTTCACTTCACTGTGCCTGTGGAACACCTTCAGATGCTCTGTTACATTAAAGGTGCTATAAACAAGGCACCAATGAGAGAGAGAAGTGTGGTGTGGTTAACAGGTAAGAGCCCAGGCCTTCATGTCACCATGGCCAAGGGTTTAACACAGCAGCCAGTACATACCTGTAGCTCCAGCCAATTCCTCGAAATTTCAGTACATGTAATGGGTTGGACTATCCGATAGGTAGACATGCACCAATAATGCAATTCCTTCCAGCAATTAATGAAAGCATCTGTAAGAACAAGAACAGAACAGAAGAGTGTAAGAATGTATATGCACCTTGCTTTTAAAAAAATTAAACAATCTTGAAATCACATTATCGTGGAATTCTGATGCTGCGTTTAGGAAAACGTTTTCTCTGGAAACAGGTTATTTTGTGCTCACCAAAAACAAAGGAGGAGATGGTAATGAATGAAGCCATCTCTGCTATTAACTTGCAGCATCAATGATGAACACGACAATATCAGGTCCTGCATACTTTTGAGTGCGGAGTGGATCCCATTTTCCATAGTTCCAACAATTCATCCCGACCACAAATCAGAACAACACCTCCTACTGCACCAATGTGAGGCTCGTGCTTTGCACCTGAACACTGAGGGATGAGTCTCCTTCCCTCCTGGTTGTAATTGCCCAGACGATGGGCGGGATTCTCCGTTCACCATGTGAATGCGGCCGGAGAATTCCGCCCGAGGTCAATGGATTTTTCCATTGTACGCGGCTCACCTGCGGCGTTCTTGCGACGGGTGGGGAGGGAGCATCCAGCCCTTAGTCTCATCTTTCCACAGCAACATCAAGAGATGATGGCGGGGCAGAGGGGGAGGCGCCTGCTGGGCAGGGGGAAGAGAAGACAGTGGGGAAAGGGAGGTGCCAGGGTACTAGAGGACAGCTAACGTGGTTCTACTTTTCAAGAAGAGCGGCTGATAGAGATAAACCAGACAATTACAGACCAGTGAGTCTCACATCAGTGGCAGGGAAACTACTGGAGAAAATCCTGAAGGAGAAAATTAATCTCCACTTGGGAGAGGCAAGGTTTGATTAGGGATAGTCAGCATGTCTTTGTCAGAGGGAGGTCATGCCCAATGAATTTGACTGAATTTTTGAGGTGGTGATCAGGTGTATGGATGCAGGTAGTGCAGTTGATGTTGTTGATATGGATTTCAGCAACGCCTTTGACAAGGTGCCGCGTGGGCGACTGATGATGGGATCTGGGGCTAACCTGACAAGTTGGATCCAAAACTGGCTTAGTGGTAGGAGATAGAGGATGGTGGTAGAAGGCTGGTTGTGTAACTGGAGACCAGCCTCCAGTGGTGTACCACAGTGCTGTATCCCTTAGTGTTTGAGATATAGGTATATAACTATATATAGGAGAATGTGGGGTGGATGGATAAGTTTGTGGATGATACCACTATCATCAGGGTGATTAGTGAGGAAGGTGGTCTCAGGTTGCAGGAAGATATAGATGGGTTGATCATATGGGCATATGTGTGGCGCGGTGATGCACTTTAGACAGAGTAACTAGACAAGGAAATACTCATTTACTGGCAGGACACTAGGAATCTCAGAAGAACAAATCTTTGCGTGCTTGTCCTCATAACCCTGAAAACAGCAGAACAGGTTAATAGGGTAGTTAAGGCAAAAGGGGACCTCCGGTGGTGGCTATGGAGGAGTAAGTCGCACATTTGGTGGCTCATGCTCTTTTCGGACTTTTGGGCCTTTCCCCCGGACTTTTGTCCGGTTTTAAACGGAAAATTTGTAGGTTGAGGCAGCTGGGCACTTTTCCTCGCATTGGTTTCTGGAAAAAAGGATCAGAAGTGTGCGAAAGGGCAGAAACAAGAAGCCAGTAGCGAGCTGTGTTGAAGCTGCAATGGGAGACAGTATGGCCGAGGGACAGACCCCTGGGGTGGCAGCGCAGCGATCAACGGACCCAGTGATGCAGGTCATTCAGGATGGTTTCACCAGACAGAAGCGGGAAAGCCTGGACCCGATCAAAGAATCAATTGATCGTCTAGAGAGCAGACTGGACGCCCAAGACCGGGCGATTCAGAAGGTGGAGAAGGCGCTGCTGGAACAAGAGGAGCACCAAACAGCAGTGGAGCTGGAGGTGGGGATGCTTCGGGAACAGCAGGAAAGGCTCCTGAAGAAGGTGGAGGACCTTGAGAACCTCTCCCGCCGGCAGAACCTAAGAATTGTCGGGCTCCTGGAGGGAGCTGATGCTGGGGCATACGTGGCGGGTATGTTCGAAAAGCTGCTGGGGGAGGGGGCATTCCCCCAACCGCTGGAGGTGTACAGGGCGTACCGGGCGCTTGCCAGCAAGCCGCGGGCGGGGGACCCTCCGAGGGCGATGGTGGTGAGATTCCACAGGTTCTTGGACAAGGAATGTATTCTTCGGTGGGCCAAGCGCACGCGGAGTTGCAAGTGGGAGAACAGCGTCCTGCGGGTGTACCAGGACCTGAGCGTGGAGGGGGCGAGGAAGAAGGCAGGCTTTAACCAAGTCAAGGCGATTTTCTTTAAGAAGCAGGTGAAGTTTGGTCTGCTGTACCTGGCGCATCTGTGTTTTACGCATGAAGACCAACATCATTATTTTGAGTCGCCCAATGAGGCACTGGACTTTGCAAAAAGAAAAGGACTGGTGGGAGTTTGAGAACTTTTGGACTTTGACAAGGGCCTATATTGGGCCCTTTTTCCTTTTCTGTTTTTCTCTGGGGGTTTTCGTTTGTTTTTCTTTTCTCCCCCCCTGGTTTTTTGGGGTGTTTTTTTTTCTGTTGTTAAATTGACTATGCCTTCTCGTATTGTTTTGTGTCAGTCTTTTTTGGTGCTCTATTTGGGGGAAGGGGACGGGGGGGGGGGCGGAAAGAGTTGATTTTCCGTTTCGTTTTGGGTTCTTTTTCAGGGTAGATATTGGCAATGTTCCTTTTGTGTTTATCGTGTGCGTTTTTACTGATGTGCACTTTGGTGGGATGGAGACGTGCCTGTCTGAGTTTCGGTGGGTGGTGCTTTTGTTTTTTGTGTTTTCTTGCTGCGGGGTGTTTGTTTGGGGATTGTTGGATTGTTGAGGGAACCTATTTACAGGAGCGAGGGAACAATGGGTGGGAGACTTCCTGGTGCCAGAGGCGGGGGGTCACCAAGCTAGCTGGGTGAGCTAGCTCACGGAAGCACAGTGGGGGGGGGGGGGGGGGGGGGGGTGAAGGTGTATATGCTTGGTTTATTAGCTGGGTTGGGATTTAGAGTAGTGTTGTTTGGGGGGGGGGGGGGTTGGGAGGGACTTTGATGGAAGGTCACTGAGGGGGTAGGCTGGAGGAGGTGTGGCGCATGGGCTAGAGGCAGGCCCAAGAAAGGGGATGGCTGACTAGCAGGGGCGAGGGGGGCACTTTGCCCCCAACTAGGCTGGTCGCCTGGAATGTACAGGGGCTAAATGGGCCGGTAAAGAGGGTACGTGTGTTTGCGCACCTGAGGAGTCTGAAGGCGGACGTGGTGATGCTGCAGGAGACACATCTTAAAGTAGTGGATCAGGTCAGGTTGAGGAGAGTTGGGTTAGTCCACTCGGGGCTGGATTCAAAGACAAGAGGGGCTGCGATTCTGATTAACAAGCGGGTGGCATTTGAGATGGGGAGGATAGTCTCGGATGTGGGAGGTCGATATATCATGGTTAGTGGCAAGCTGCAGGGTATGAAGATAGTGCTGGTCAATGTATACGTGCCAAATTGGAACGATGGGGATTTTATAAAGAGGGTGCTAGGGAAGGTTCCGGACCTGGATTCGCACAAGCTGATTACGGGGGCGATTTACGAGCACGGTGAGAAGGCCGGCAGGATGCTTGTACAGCAGCTCAGAAAGAGGGAGGCAGCTAGGGAAATAGGGAAACTTGTTGATGGGGATGGGAACTTAGTTGGGGACTCGGCAGGGGTGAGCAAGACCTTTTGGGACTTTTATAGTAGGTTGTACAGGTCGGAACCCCCTCCGGAGCCAGAGGGGATGAGGCACTTTTTGGATGGGCTGACTTTCCCCAAAGGTGGATGGGGAGCTGGTAGAAGGGCTGGGGGCCCCGATCGGGCTGGAGGAGATAGTGGAGGGTTTGAAGGCCATGCAGTCGGGTGAGGCCCCGGCACCGGACGGGTACCCAGTCGAGTTCGATAAAAAGTTCTCCGGAATATTGGGGCTGGTGACGTTGAAGATCTTTAACGAGGCCAAGGAAAGAAGGGTTCTACCACAGACAATGGCACAGGTCATGATCTCGCTCATTCTGAAAAGGGACAAGGACCCGGAGCTGTGTGGTTCTTAGAGGCCAATATCCTTGCTGAACGTGGATGCCAAACGTCTGGCCAAAATTCTGGCTTCTAGGATAGAGGACTGTGTACCGGACGTTATAGGGGAGGACCAGACAGGGTTCGTTAAAGGTAGGCAGCTGGTGGCCAATGTAAGAAGTTTGCTAAACGTGATCATGATGCCCCCGGAAGGTAGGGAAGTTGAAGTGGTGGTTGCGATGGACGCGGAAAAAGCCTTCGACCGGGTCGAGTGGGATTACTTATGGGAGGTGCTGGAGCGGTTCAGGTTTGGAAGGGGCTTTGTTGACTGGGTTAGGTCGCTGTACCGGACTCCGGTGGCTAGTGTACAGACAAACAGGACGACTTTGGACTATTTCAAGCTACACCGGGGGACAAGACGGGGATGTCCCCTCTCCCCACTGCTGTTTGCACTGGCAATAGAGCCGCTGGCAATTGTTCGGAGGGCCTCAACGGGTTGGTCTGGGGCCGGGGAAAAAGAGAGAGAAGCATAGAGTCTCGCTGTATGCGGATGACTTACTGTTGTATGTCTCAGACCCAATGGATGTGATGGGGGAAATTATGGGAATTCGGCTGTTTTTTGGGGTACAAGCTTAATATGGGGAAGAGAGAGCTGTTTGTGGTTCAGGTGAGAGGTCAAGAGAGGAGACTAGGGGAACTGCCGTTCAGAGTGGTAGGGGGCAGTTTTAGGTATTGGGTATCCAGGTGGCGAGGGATTGGGACAGGCTACATAAATTGAACTTGGCCTGTCTGGGGGACCAGATGCAGGAGGATTTCCGGAGATGGGATGCACTCCCGTTGTCTCTGGTGGATAGGGTGCAGTCGGTAAAAATGACGGTCCTCCCGAGGTTCCTATTCGTTTTCCAGTGCCTCCCCATCTTCATCCCACGGTCCTTTTTTAAGTGGATCATTAAGATTATCGTGGGCTTTGTGTGGGGGGGCAAGCCCCCCTGGGTGAAGAAGGCAATGCTCGAGCGGAGTCGGGGGGATGGAGGGCTGACGCTGCCGAATTTCAGCAATTACTACTGGGCGGCTAATATAGCCATGGTGAGGAGGTGGCTAGTGGAGGTGGGCCGGCGTGGGTACCCATGGAGGTGGCTTCTTGTAAGGGCACAAATTTGGGGGAGTGGTGACAGCGCCCCTGCCAGCGCGGTACTCCACCCGTCCATGTGGTGGTGGCGGCCCTGAGAGTCTGGGGGCAATGGAGGAGACATGTGGGAACAGAGGGGACATCGGTGTGGTCCGCAATCTGCGATAACCATCGGTTTACCCTGGGGAGGATGGACGGGGGGTTCCGAATTTGGCGGAGAGCGGGGATTGAGAGGATGGGGGACTTGTTCTTGGAAGGAAGCTTCCAGAGTATGAGGGCGCTGGAGGAGAAGTTTGCATTGGCTGGGGGAAATGAATTCTGATATTTACAGGTACGGGACTTTTTGCAGAAGCAGGTACCAACCTTCCCACTCCTACCACTAAGGGGGATTCAGGATAGGGTGGTCTCTAGAGGATGGATAGGAAAGGGGAGCGTCACGGACATATATAGAGAGCTTATGGGTATGGAGGAGATGCAAACCGAGGAGCTGAAGTGAAAGTGGGAGGAGGAGCTGGGGGAAGAGATAGAGGAGGGCCACTGGGCGGAGCATTAGGAAGGGTCAATACTACCGCAACATGTGCCAGGCTCAGCCTGATCCAATTTAAGGTTGTTCACCGGGCTGACATGACAGTGGCCCGGACGAGCAGATTCTTTAGGGTGGAGGACAGGTGTGCGAAGTGTGCGGGGGTGCCAACGAATCATGTCCATATGTTCTGGGCATGCCCAATACGGAGGGGATTTTGGCAGGGGTTCGCTGATGCCATGTCCACGGTACTAAATATGAGGGTGGCAATGAGTCTGGAGGTGGGGAGTCGCAGGATCCGGGAATCCAGGAGGAGAGAGAGGTGGACGTTCTGGCCTTTGTTTCCCTGGTAGCCCAGAGGCTGGCATGGAGGGATTCAAAGCCCCCAAAATCGGAGACCTGGCTTTCAGACATGGCAGGCTTCCTCTGCCTGGAGAAAATTAAGTTCGCCATGAGAGGGTCTCTGCTGGGGTTCGCCCGGAGGTGGCAACCATTCGTCGACTTCCTCGCAGAGAACTAATCGTCAGCAGAAATTGCAGGGGGTTAGGTTAGCGTAGGTTAGGGCGGTAAGTAATGGCAAGACCTGTGGGAGAGGGAGGTGGAATTTGCACTATGTTTATATTTTCTTGTTATGTATATTGTTGATTTTGTTACTGCTGAAATGCCAAAGAAATACCTCAACAAAACATTTATAAAAAAAATAGGCGGCAAAAGGGGCACTTGTCTTCATCAGTCGTGGCATATATTATAAGAGCAGGGAGGTTATGCTGGAGCTGTACAAGACTTTTTGGTTAGGCCACAACTAGAGCACTGTGTGCAGTTCTGGTCGCCTCACTATGGAAGGATGTGATTGCATTGGAGGGTGCAGGTTCACTAGGATTCAACTGATTCACTAGGATCTTGCCTGGGATGGAGCATTTGAGCTATGACGAGAGAGGCGGGATAGGCTTGGGTTGTTTTCTTTAGAGAAGAGAAGGATAGACAGGGTCGATGGGAAACAGTTGTTCCCGTTAATTGAAGGATCAATAATGAGGGGACATAATTTTAAGGTGGTGAAGGGATTGGAGGAAAGATGTTTTCATGTGGAGGGTGGTGAGAGTCTGGAATGCACTGCCTGGAAGGGTAGTAGAGGCAGGAAAACTCACAACTTTAAACAGTACGTGGATGAGCACTTGAAAGACATAACATTCAGGACTTTGGGCTAGTTGCTGGAAAGTGGGATTAGTATAGGTTTTGTGCCGTTTTGTCAGTACAGAACTGGTGAGCCGAAGAGCCTCTTCTGTACTGTATGAGTAACTCGAAGAGCACCTGCTTCACGGAACTTTCTCAGTCAAAACTACCAACCCGACACAGTGCACTCAAAGCAGCACTCCGTCCAGAGCAAACAACACTGGGACCTCAATTTTTTGCTTTCTGAAAAACAACCAATTCTAGCTTCTAAAAGCCAGTTTAAACCACCTATCTAATGAACTGGCTACAGCTGCTCTCATGAGCTTGTAAACCCTTGATTATGGATGATAAAATAAACTTGTTTTGATATGTGTAATTTTTAGTTGACTCCAGATAGAAATTAACCCTTGAAACTCCCCGATTCACTGGTGCTCAGTGAAGACCAAGCAGCATTCGAGGATCCCGGTTTTATACTTTCTGAAAAATGAGCACACGCAAGAAATATGAATTAGATTTAGATATGAATGCTGATCAACAAGTTTGCAGATGACACAAAAATTGGTGGGGTGGTAAATAGCGAGGAGGATATAGACGGGCTGATCAGTGGCAAACGGAATTCAATCCGGATAAGTGGGAGGTGATGCACTTGGGCAGGACAAATGAGGCAGCACCCTGAGAAGCACCGAGGATCAGAGGGATCTTGGTGTGCATGTACATTGGTCCTTTAAAGTAGCAGAGCAGGTGGATACAATGGTTAAGAAGGCATATGGTAGACTTGCCTTCATTAGCCATGGAATAGAGTTTAAGCGTAGGGAGGTTATGCTGGAACTGTATAAATGTTGGTTCAGCCACAGCTAGAGCATTGCGTGCAGTTCTGGAATCCACATTACAGGAGGGTGTTACAGCACGGGAAGGGTGATTTACCAGGATGTTGCCTGGGCTGGAGAGTTTTAGCTATGAAGAGAGATTGGATCGACTTGTTTTCCTTGGAGCAGAGGAGACAGAAGGGGGACATGATTGAGATGTATAATAAAAGATTATTATGATGAAGGGCATCGAGTCGACAAGGGCATCCCTGGTAGAGGGGTCAATGACCAAAGAGCATAGATTTAAGGTAAGGGGCAGGAGGTTTAGAGGGGATGTGAGGAAAAACGTTTTTACCCAGAGGGTGGCGAAAGTTTGGAATTCACTGCCTAAAAAGAATGGTGGAGGCGAGATCCTCATAATATTTAAGCAGTATTTAGACGTGCACTTGCGATCCCAGGGAATACAAGGCTATGGGCCGAGTGCTGGAAAATGGGATGAGAATGGTTAGGTGGCTGTTTATGATCAGTGCAGACACAATGGGCCGAAGCACCTTTTCGGTGTTGTATGACTCAGAGCGTGCAATCCAGATATCACCTTGCATTGATCCAATGAGTGGTTACGAATGAGCACAAAATTGTGTTAAAACATAATGAAGTAATCTCATCACTCATTTTTCCTTATCCGAAATGCTCAGGGCCGAGTGTGTATCGGATTTTTTAATATTTCGGAATATACTGCGCATGTGTGCCACACATGGGAACTGCGCATGGCCCAGGTGCCTTGTGGGATTTCCCATTCATGACGTCACATCAGTGCTCAAAAAAAGTGTACAGACGATGAGAAAGTTCTACCTAATAACAGCATTCTCTCACTCTCACCTGATGTAGGGACAATGGTGAATCCCAAACACACTCACTCCTAATGGAGTGTGGTTTAAAGTGACTTTCCAGGGACACGAGCACAAAAATCTAGCTCACATAGGTGCTGTTTATTAGATGATGGGGTACAGATCAAGTCTCTCCCTTCCTCCTTCACATAGCCGCTTACTGGAGCTGCGTATGAGGCACCCAGAAAAAGGCCAAGTACTTGAAGGCAAGGATGAATGAAACTTTTAAAATCGGTGTTGTTGAACTGGAGGCTAATGTAGCTCAACAAGCTGATGGGTGAGTGGGGAGCAACAATGGGAGACAAGAGTTCTACACATTAAAGAAATCAAGGGACATGGGGATAGTGTGGGAAAATGGCATTGGGTGGATCAACAAAGAACAAAGAACAAAGAAATGTACAGCACAGGAACAGGCCCTTCGGCCCTCCAAGCCAGTGCCGACCATACTGCCCGACTAAACTACAATCTTCTACACTTCCTGGGTCCGTATCCTTCTATTCCCATCCTATTCATATATTTGTCAAGATGCCCCTTAAATGTCCCTATCGTCCCTGCTTCCACTACCTCCTCCGGTAGTGAGTTCCAGGCACCCACTACCCTCTGCGTAAAAAACTTGCCTCGTACATCTACTCTAAACCTTGCCCCTCTCACCTTAAACCTATGCCCCCTAGTAATTGACCCTTCTACCCTGGGGAAAAGCCTCTGACTATCCACTCTGTCTATGCCCCTCATAATTTTGTATACCTCTATCAGGTCGCCCCTCAACCTCCTTCGTTCCAGTGAGAACAAACCGAGTTTATTCAACCGCTCCTCATAGCTTATGCCCTCCATACCAGGCAACATTCTGGTAAATCTCTTCTGCACCCTCTCTAAAGCCTCCACATCCTTCTGGTAGTGTGGCGACCAGAATTGAACACTATACTCCAAGTGTGGCCTAACTAAGGTTCTATACAGCCGTGATAGAGTTGAATGGTGGAGCAGGTTCGAGGCAGCAAATGCCCTACTCCTATATTCCATTCAGAGGGATGTGGAAAATGAGAGACTCGTACTTAATTTTGATGTACGTTTTATAGATGTTGTGCTGAGAATTTTAAAAATGATGATCACTCCAAGACAACTAGCATGGGCTTAAGGCATCCCAGGAGCTACAGCAAGTGGGATGAGTAAATTAGATGCTGCAATGGTCAAGGTCAAAGGGCACATTGTGTTGAACCCCAGGCCTATGGTGGTATCAGTGGGAATGGTAGGCAAAGAAAGATACTAACACTAGGAAACAGCCAAAGCTTCTCAGCACCATTCCTGCGTCGTGTAAAAATCAGGTCGGTTCGGTTGCAGTTTCCAACCACACCAGTAGGTGGCAAATAGCCAGGAGTTCTCTTGATTAATGAGCTATTGTGGACTGTAGCAGCAGCGTGTTTAGGGGAAGGCGAGTTAAAGGGTAGTACCTCCAAGTCATTCAAAACCCCCATAAAACTTGCATGACAACACCAATAACATGGCGAACAAGGGCCTCTAAGTCCCATCACCAACAAAAATTCTTCAACAGTGGATCAGCTAATGGTTGTGAAGGCAGACAAAAGGTTGCAGTAGGATGTGGTCCTCATTTATACAGGCTTGCCTGATCATTGAAAACAGGTGATGCCCCATCATGAGAGTCAGGCCTGCTGTGCAACACTTCCCCCCCCACACTGAAAAAAAACAAGGTGGCAAATTTCTTCAAGCCTTTTGGCAATCAGCTGGAGGAGATGGGGCAGGATTGAGACATCTGGTAACTTCACATCACAACCTGACACAAAGGAGGTTGTTCCCAATGAACCCCTTCGCTGTAATCGAGGCAGAAAGGTAATTCGTTGTTTGCAGTGTCAGAGCAGCCCTCTTCAAGATTAACTCTGCTCATCCAGGGACTGGAAAAGATATTCTAAACTAATCAGCTGAAACGTGAGAATCCATTTTGGCAATGCCAGAGGACATTGGTAGGGTGTTAAACAAGTACTTCAGATCTGTCGTCGCACAAGAGGAGGATGTAGGTACAGAATTGGGAGAGAAGGACTGAGGTTCATGGACAGTTTGACATGGGGAATAAGGAGGTACTGGAGGTTTAAAAGTGAACAAATTCCCAGGTCCAGAGAAGCTACATCCCAAGTGCTCGGACCCAAATTTTTAGTTCCTCTTTGGCCACAGGAGAGTTGCCAGAGAATTGGTTGACAACTAATGTGGCTCCACTTTTCAAGAAGGGCGGGAGAGATAAACCAAGGGATTACAGACCAGTGAATCTCACATCAGTTGCAGAGAAACTATTGGAAAAAATTGATCTCCACTTGGAGAGGCAAGGTTTGTTAATGGATAGTCAGCATGGCTTTGTCAAATGGAGATCATGCCAAACAAATTTGATTTAATTTTGAGGTGATCATGTGTGTGGATGCGGGTAGTGCAGTTGATATAGATTTCAGCAAAGCCTTCGAGGAGATCCCAAATGGGAGATTGATATACAAGTTAAAAGCAAGTGGGATCCAGGATTTCTTAGCAAGTTGGATTCAAAACTGGCTAAGTGTAGGAGACAGAGGATAGTTATATAAACGATACAGAGGGGGAATGTGGGGTGGTGGGGTGCTAATAAGCAAGTTTGTAGATGATCGAAGGTTAGCATGATGGTTAATAGTGAGGAAGAAGGTCTCAGGATGCAGGAAGATATCGATAGGTTGGTCAGATGGGTTAGGGTTAGATCAGATGGCAGATAGAGTTCAACCCTGCAAAATGCGAGATGATGCACTTTGGAAGGAGTAACAAAATAAGGGAGTACTCAGCAGATGGCAGGATACTGAAGCTCAGAGGAACAGAGGGAACTTGTGCTTGTCCACAGATCCCCAAAGCTGGCAGGACAGGTTAGTTAAGGTGGCATTTGGGACACTTGCCTTTATCAGTCGTGGCATAGAGTATAAGAGCAGGGAGGTTATGTTGGAACTGTACAAAACCACAGCTGAAGTGTTGTTAGCGGTTCTGGTCTGTGATTGCACTGGAGAGAGTGCAGAGGAGATTCACCAGGATGCAGCATTTGAGTTATGAAGAGAGGCTGGAAAGGCTTGGTTGTTTTCTTTAAAGCAAAGAAGGCCGAGGGGGGACCGGATTGAGAGGTATACGATTATGATGGGTATGGCAAGGGTAAGGGTGGATAGGAAGCAGTTGTTTCCCTCAGTTGAAGGGTCAATAGAGGGGGCATAATTTTAAGATGAGGGACAGCAGATTTACACAGGATCGGAGGAAATATTTTTCATCCAGAGGGTGGGTGGAGTCTGGAATGCACCACCTGGGACGTTAGAGGCAGGAAACTTCACAACCTTTTAAAAAGGATGTGGATGAGCACTTGAAATGTCAGAACATTCAAGGCTATGGGCCAAGGGCTGAGATGTGGGATTAGTGTAGATTTAGTGTAGTTTTGACAGTGCAGGGCCAATGGGCCTCGGACTCCACATTTGGCAAAATAAGCTCAATTCTGTATGAGATAACTGCTAGGAAATGGGCCTAAATTAATTCCTACGATGGTCAAAAGCTGGTTTATAACTAATAAATCCTTTTACAGGATTGTAGAAACAATGATATTCAGCTATTCTGGATACAAAATAGGCTCCAAATACCTATGGTGACGGTTTGATGCAACAACTAAAATTATTGAAAACATTACCCAAGAGGAACATCGAAGTGAACAGTATAAATTGGTTAAAAGAGATAAAGGGAGGGTATTAAAAGAAAATAGCATTGCGTATTTCAAAAATGCACAGTTGATCCATTCAAATAACCTTTCCAAAAAAAATCACATGCTTCAAATTATTGGAAAGAGACTGAAAGGACAAGACCAAGTGGCATACAGAGACAAAAAAGTTCGAAGAAAACAACAGTAAAAACAGGAAGGTAAGAATACTGGTTGGAACTGGGTTTTTTTCCCTATTGGGACAGACTGAGCGCAAGAGGCTGACACAAAGCACAAAGAAAAAACAAAAGTGCGGAGTGCATGTGGGTTGGGGCAGTGGGGGAAGAGAAGCATCAAAAGGCTTTTCTTTAGCAGACATAAAAAGCGAAGTCCAATTAGCCCACAAAGCTCATTCCACCCCTGAAGACATGTATATCTAACAATCAAACCTCTTCTTTAAACAACTACAAACACCACTGTTATCATAATCATCAATCCTCACGTGACAAATACTTCTAGAAATTTTAAAGTCATAGCAACCCTTTTTATAGTATGAAGATCAGTAGACTAAAGACCTAATTCACGCACTTCAGTTTGAGCCTCGGTAAAAGGGTCAGAGTGGTGCAAAATATATGGGTGGCTACTTGGAGAATATGAGTACTGTAAACGGTGTTATCTGGCACTTCGCCAACCAGCATTCTCCAGTAACCAGAATTTCTGACAGCTCGATTGCTTTGAAAAGCTGCTCACACTTGCATTCTTGAAAAACAAAACAAAACTTATAATCTATTGTTATTATTAACCTGTAAAGTTGTTCTTGGGGTTTTACATTTAACTTGTTAATTTATTGGATCAGCTTAGGTTATTCTGCCTGAACAATGCTACACCGTGTCACGTGTCCAGAGTGAACCTCGCATTAACTGTCATCTTTGATTAACCAGCACCACCCGTTCCTCGAGCATGCTGGATCACAAAGAATTTACTGTAGTTTCAAGTACCTGGGCCAGAGTGATGGAAGTATCAAAACTCAAGTTTACTAATTATAATAATCTTGGTTGTCACAAGTAGGCTTACATTACCACGGCAACAAAGTTACCATGAAAAGCCCCTAGACACCACATTCCGGCGCATGTTCGGGTACACAGAGGGAGAATTCAGAATGTCCAAATTACTTAACAGCACGTCTTTTGGGACTTGAGAGAGGAAACCGGAGCACCCGGAGGATACCCAAGCAAGTCATGGGGAGAACGTGCAGACTCCACACAGACAGTGACCCAAGCTGGAATCTAACCTGGGACCCTGGAGCTGTGAAACAACAGTGCTAACCACTGTGCTACCGTGCCCAATGGCAGATTAGCTCAGTTTGGAATAACTGGAAGACGTTTGGTGGAGTGTTCACTGAAACTGAAAGGAAGAATCTACAAGACGGTTAAGAACAACTAATGAGCTGTGGATGCTGAGAAAGGATGAAATCAGGTACATGCACAGTTGGGGTAGAGGCGTCAGTGAAAATTGTGGAAGCACCCAATAGTGTAGCTGAGAGAAGAAGAAATGGCACAGTCATCTGTTAAGGAGAGAAAGGAAGTGTGGTGAGGCAAGTGATGGAGGTTTGAACAAAGGAAACAGAAGGTTTAAGACCAGATGCAGGGAGGCATGGTAGCACAGTGGTTAGCACTGTTGCTTCACAGCGCCAGAGTCCCAGGTTCGATTCTCGGCTTGGGCCACTGTCGGTGCGGAGTCTGCACGTTCTCCCCGTGTCTGTGTGGGTTTCCTCCGGGTGCTCCGATTTCCTCCCACAAGTCCTGAAAAAAGTGCTGTTAGGTGAATTGGTCATTCTGAATTCTCCCTCTGTGTACCCGAACAGGTGCTGTAGTGTGGCGACAAGGGCTTTTCACAGTAACTTCATTAGAGCATTAATGTGACAGTAAAGATTTCTATTATAAGAGATTTCTATTATTATAATAACACAACATGGGATGGAGAAGGGTGATCAACCTGTATTGAGATGAAATTTTGCTATAAAGTCACTCCAGGAAGAGATTAGGCGAGGTGACTAAACGTTTTGTCAAGGAAGTAGGTTTCAAAGAGTGCCCTTAAAGGAGGAGTGTGGGTGAAGAAATTGAGAGATTTAGGGGTAAATTTCCAGATCTAGACAGCCAAAGGAATGGTGGCCAAAGGTGGAGCAATGAAAACTGGGATCGCAGGATATCAGAATTGGAGATCTTAGAGGGGTAGAAAAGATTAGAAAAAGGGAGGAAAGGGATGATAGGATGGAATCAATCTCTTCTACTTGTTTTCGGCCAAAGTCATCTGCAAACTTTACACTCATCAACTTTTTTGATGCACTACAGAGTAGAGAAGACCCCAGTGTGATGTTTGATCCCAAGGAGAAGGCTGCTTCATATTAGGATGGAGAGATTCACAATAGAAACCCATCCCTTTCTGCCCCAAAAGTGGCAGGCTATCACCTGACACAACAGGACTAACTGATCATAAAAGTAATGGTAAAGGCAAGTATGTAGCCAGTGGGTGCAAAAAGCCAAACAGGAGCAGGTTTTTGCAGCAAGAATGGTTTCGTAAGTGTTCTTTCCGCGTTAAAAAGTGAAAACTACACCCAATCTTTGTGAAATAGCACGCGTGGAAGCATCCAATAGTTTAGCTGAGAGAATACATCAAGATGATTTTTTTCTTCCAAGATTAGCCAATTGGTCCTTGAATAGTTTCAAGTTTCATTTTGAAGAAATGCAACTAAAAAGAAATTTCAAAAAACACAGCCAGAGTTCCTGCTCACAATACAATTAAAAAATTACATCTAAATTGTGCTGATAATATAATGGAAATAAAAATGAATGATTGAGAGTATTTCTCAAGTGGTAACCTGGCTCAATTTTGACGGAGCTGAAAATTGATTTAATTGCCAAAAACAATAAGTGTTGATGCCCAGCACTCCAGCTGTGAACAACCCAATTCAAGATCACTGAAACGAACTAATAATTCCATTGCCATAATCCAGTTAATTAGTCGTTTGCATTTAAAATGTGTACAAGAAAGTAAATGCAATTTGAATTGCCTTCCTGAGCGACTGCAACTTGTGGAATCACAACTTTAATATGGGATTGAGACCAATTTTGAAGGTAGGACCGGATTTGGAAAAGCTGCATTTTAAACAAGCGTAGGTAGCTTTGAACATAATTCAAGTTTAAAATTTCCTGATTTAATGAGTGGGCTCAGTTGCACTGCTTCAATGTTACTGGTGGAAACCAGCAACAACGTGACCCTCATCTCTACAATTCACCAGTTACTGGGCAATTAGCCATCCAGGTCACCATGCCAATGCAGTAAAAGTCAGCCAGGGTCCCTGCTCCTGTCCCTCAACTGCTGCCCAGTCATACTTGCTGCAAAGCAGTCATGTCTGGGCATCCTGCTAACACTTCCCTCCTAGACTCAGTGGTCTGAACCCCAGCTCCTACCAGCACCCACGGAACCCAGCCTCCTCACTCCCAGCACCCGTGGAGACTGCTTCCCATCACCAGCCAGCATCTGAGGATCCTCCCTGCTCAAGCATCAACCAAAACCCACTGATCCCATGTCTTCGACAGAGAGAGGAAAATTATAAAAGATAAATCATAAAATGGTTGGAACACAGGAAGTAATTCAACTGGTCAAGTCTGTGCCATCTCTCTGCAAAAGCAATTCCGCTAATTCTACTCCACTGCCCTCTCCCCAAAATCTGCATAATCAATTAATTTATCAGGTGCTTATCCAATTCTCTCGAATCAGCCTTCCCAACCTTCGCAGGCAGTGGTTCCAGAACCTAACCAATCGCTGCGTTAAAAATGTTCTGGTATTAACGTTGATTCTTTTGCCAATTACCTAAATCTATGTCCTCTTGTTCTAAACCCCCTCTATCCAAAATTGGAGAAGTTAAGTTTGTTCTCTGTAGAGAACGCAGAGAGATTTAATAAAGGTGTTAAAAATCATGAGGGATTTAGACAGTAGAGAGAGACACTGTTCACAACACCAAGAGATAGGAGGAGTTGACCATATGGCCTATCGAGCCTGCTCCGCCATTCAATATCATTGCTGATCCTGGGCTTCAACTCCATTTGCATGCTCGTTCCCCATATCCCTCAATTCCCTGAGATAGTCTGTCTATCCCAGCCTGAAATGTATTCAATGAGTATTTTTCTTATTCCCTGACTTGTCCGATTAGAATAGTGCAGCCCTGGAGGTTTGGAAAGATCTATATTTAACACAGCTATTCAATTGGCAGACAATTCCTAAATCAGAACACCAAGATCTGCTGGTTTCAGCAAGTTGAATTACGTGCAAATTAACAGAAGCATATATTCAAACTTTAGATGCATTGCTCGCCCTCCCTCCCAAGCCCCACATATTCCAGTGTACACACGGAGACCTACAAAGATTAAAAGCTCAGGTATGCCAGCTATAATGATGTGCAGAAATCCATACAGAACGGCGTAAAGTAGCTAAATATCAATGCAAATCTGCTTGTCCCATTTGCAAATTGAAATACAAAACGTAACGGGAGCTGCATTTCGACTTCAAATCAGCACCCTTTTCATTAGGCTGGACCTACTGATTTTAACAATAGACCAATGAATGCTGCCTCAGCACAGCAGCGTCAATCAGGAAGCTGTCTGTATAAGCTATTGTCCACCGCACATCCGCATTTACAAGAGGAATAGGAAATGGATTTTTAGATCTTATCCTTTCTTCCACCCCCCCCCCCCCCCCAAGCTCTTCTCCCTCCTGGACCAGTTAATTATGTTGTCTCCAAATCTTGAGAAAGGAATTTTCACCGAAACTCTTTTGTCAGAATAGCAAAACAAAGCAACAACGAACTTCAATATTCACCATAAAGCTACCATCTATAACTGTGCCAATTCACTGCTGTTGTTGATTGTTCTTTTTAAGAAATGAATCATGTCCAATCTATTAAATTGATACTACTACACAAGTGCTTTGAATTTTCTTCACTTCCTTTAGAACTATATATACACTGACTACACAAGTCCAAATTGCTCTATCGTGGTGGTGATAATGTCCATCACACCAACTCCTAACTGGATTAATTCTTTCTTCCTCGGACCCAAAAATCTCACGTTTATAGGGCATACTTTTGTCTTAAATTTCTTTTCATTCACAAAACCAAACTTAGGGTGGAAACAAAAATCAGAGGTGGTGGAAGATGAACAAAATCAATGATTTGGAAAGGAAATTGGATGAATATGGAGGAAATGACGCTGCAGAGCCACAGGGCTAGAGCAAGGGAGTGACACGGGGAGTGGCAGCATTGTTCTGCAGGGAGCCAGCATGGTCTTCTGTGCTGTAAAGGACTCTGGCTAATGGTTAAGCAACACTCTTCTTTTCAAATTTGATTCAATCCTACATCTTGACCCCTTCCCCAAGAACTGAAAAAATATGGATTATTTTCATGCTACAAAGCCAATTATAAACCAAAACCAGCAGACAGTTTGCTATGTTGATTAAAAATCCATCCAAACTGCCCCTTTAGACTGTAGGCCTTCAAGCCACATTGCATTCACTGCTCTAAAAAGCAATTTTACATTGCAGTATTGCAGCCCTCATCTCCCTTGGTCAGATGCGACACTTACCATTAACCAGGCCCAGCTAGAACCAACTGCACTGCTGGTCCAGAATATAGAAATTAATGTGCTCTAGAGTGAAGACTGCAGATAAATATGGAGTCTCCTGCTTAGAAGTTCAAACTGCAGGGAATTATGAATTCATAGGCTAAGGGACAGATCAGGGCTGTGGGATTATTTCTAGAATGCTCTAGCAAAAATTTGGCACAGACATCAAGTCAAACTGCCTCCAGTGTCATAAACTTTGAAGACTTTCCACAAAAGTACTCAACATTTGACACAATTTTGAGCACGAGGTATATGGAAAACTTGCATCTTAAATCAGAAACAATCTACCTTTCCTCCTTTCTAGGCTATCTATATCGGCTCTCCATGCACTAAGTCAACATTTCAGCCACACCTAGTTTGCTATACAATGTCAGAGGCGCCAGTTTTAGTCCCTTTTAATTTTTTTTTTCGTTCTTGGGATGTGGGAGTCGCTGGCTGGGCCAGCACTTATTGCCCATCCCCAATTGCCCTTGAACTGCGTGGCTTGCTAGACCATTTCAGTGGTGGATAGTTAAGAGTCAACCACGTTGATGTATAGGTCTGGAGTCATATGTAGGCCAGGCAAGGACGGCAGATTTCCTTCCCTAAAGGACATTAGTGAACCAGATGGGTACTTACGGCACATCGGCAATGGTTTCATTCCACATTTTTGTATTGAATTCAAATTTCACCATCTGCCATGGTGGGATTCGAGCCCAGAGCATTACCCTGGGTCTCCGAATTACGGATCCAGTGACAATACCAGTGGACCACTGCCTCCCCTGCGGGAATGGTGGCACAGTGGTTAGCACTGCTGCCTCACAGCTCCAGGGTCCCAGGTTCAATTCCGGCCTGGGGTTACGGTCTGTGTGGAGTTTGCACTTTCTCCCAGTGTCTGTGTGGGTTTCCTCCGGGTGCTCCGCTTTCCTCCCACAGTCCAAAGATGTGCAGGTTAGGTAGATTGGCCACGATAAATTGTCCCTCAAGTGTCCAAAAAGGTTAGGTGGGGTTACTGGGTTACAGAGAGAGGGTGGTGTGGTCTTAATTAGGGTGCTCTTTCCAAGGGCCGGTGCAGACATGGGCCGAATGGCCTCCTTCTGTACTGTAAATTCTAAAAAATTTCTATGAATAGTCCACTATTCAATTTAATCATGACTGATTTGATCCTCAACTCCATTTTCTTGCTTTATTCCTTATTCCTCAATACACTTTACTGAAACAAAAAATATACTCATTCTTGGAAGCTCCAATTGTCACCGAGTACCCATTGACTAGTGGAGAGACAAAGTTCCAGATTTACACTGCCTTTTCTATGAAAAAGTGCTTCTTAATTTCACTTCCGAATGGTCTAGCCCCAATTTGCAGATGTGCCCTCGCATTCTCGATTCCCCCACCAGAGCAAAATTTCCGTGTATCAAAATCTTGTAACATTTTTAAAATCTTGATTAAATCAGCAGTTTCCTAAATTCAAGGTAATGCTAGCCCTTATCCTCAATTTAACCCTTTTAAGCCCATGTGTCTCAGCTCCAAAATTGATTAATAATAAATCTTTATTAGTGTCACAAGTAGGCTGGCATTAACATTGCAATGAAGTTACTGTGAAATTCCCCTAGTCACCACACTCCGGCACCTGTTCGGGTACACTAGGGAGAATTTAGAATTTCCAATTCACCTAACAAGCCTTTCATGACTTGTGGGAGGAAACCGGAGCACCTGGAGGACACCCACGCAGACACGGAATGAACATAGATTCCGTACAGACAGTGACCCAAGCCGGGAATCGAACCCAGGTCCCTGGCACTGTGAAGCAACAGTGCTAGTCACTGTGCTACTATGCTGCCCTACACTTGACACATCCTGATAAGGAAGTCCATCTACCACACTTTTACACAATTAATCTGTCACTGCCCCTTTAAAACGTTATCCCCCATCTACACACATACCATGTCTAACTGTATCATCTGCAAACCTGGGATAGTTTTTACCATATATATTGGCACAGCAGTTCAATGTTTTGGAGGATCTTAACACTTATAGTTATATCACAATGGGAATATGTTAAATTGCCAGGTAATTGTCTGTCATGAAGAAATATGAGCAACTTAAAGACTTCCATTTACATAGCACCCTTTATTATTATCTCCGGCTGTCCCAAAGCACTTTATACAGCCGGTAAAGTAAAAACAGAAAATGCTGGAAATACTCAGTGGAGCTGGGATCATCAGTGGAGAGAGATTGTTTCAGGTCAATGGCCTTTCATCAAAAACTGAGTTTATTGACCCGAAATGTTAGCTCTGTTGCTCTCTCCACAGTCGCCATCAGCTCTGCTGAACATTTTTCGCATTTACTGATTTTATTTTACAACATCTGGATTATCTTGAAGTCATTGTTTTAATGTCAGAAATATGGGCAGCCAGTTTACACACCAAACTCTCATAACAATTAATAATGACCACAATCTATCTGTTTCTGTGATGTTGGTCGAGGGATAAATAATAATAATCTTTATTAGTGTCACAAGTAGGCTTACATTAACATTGCAATGAAATTACTATGAAAATCCCCTGGTCGCCACACTGCAGTGCCTGTTGGGGTATACGGAGAGAGAATTCAGAATGTCCAATTCACCGAACAAGCACGTCTTTCAGGACATGTGGAAGGAAATCCACTCAGGCATGGGGAGAACGTGCAGACTCCGTACAGTCAGTGACCCAAGCTGGGAATTGACTTGGGACCCTGGCACTGTGAAGCAACAGTGCGAACCACTGTGCTATACCGTGTCACCCATATTGGCCAGGGAACTGCGGATAACTCCATTTTTATTTGAAATAGGGTCACAAGGCCTTCAACATAAACGAAGGCCCTTTCTGCCCCCTCAGGTGTAACATCTCATGTGAAAAATGGCACCAAATGACACTGCTTCACAGTGCCAGGGTCCCAGGTCAATTCCCAGCTTGGGTCACTGGCTGTACTCTGATTTTCCACTGATGATCTCCTTCAATATTGCACTGGGAGTGCCAGCTTAGATTTTTGTGTTCATGCCTCTGGAGTGCAATCTGAATCCACAACCTCTGACTCAAGAGGCAGAGGTGTTCCCAACTAAGTCATGGCTGACACCCTACTGCATCCCAAGCCTGCTCAAAAGGCTCTAAGCTGCACTAGCAAAGTCCAAAAGTAGCCAGAGAGGAGTAAAGGCACAAATAGCTGAGTAGCCACTCCTTCCCAGTCCCAACTGTTAGAGGCAATTATTCATCCTGCAGTTACTCCGACAATTGAAAATTTCAGGCAGGTGTTGGCAGGTTTCTTACTGAGGGAATCATTCAGCTCAAGAGGCCACAGAACGGAAAAGGAAGAAAATACTTTAAATATTCACATAATTACATAAGACACACTTTAAAACCTAAGCCACCTTTCAAAAGTATCTGTAAGGAACACCAAATTTAGTTATTAAATTACATCCCCCATCCCATTGATAGTGAATCAGAGGTCATGGTGCTGTAGTGAAGTGAAGGAATATAATATGATCACGGAAAGAAGTTGGACAGAGAATTGCTCAGAAACAGTCAAGTAATTTGAGATTCCCAGGAAACTACTGATGCATGATTTCTTGTTTTTGAACATATTTAATGTGACTTGCTACCATTTACTGCCAGAGATGGGCAATGTCAGCCACACTCACATTTTTGGCAAAACCTATTACAAATAATGAACGGTCTAGAAAACGTAATGGTTCAGGTAAATACAGTTACTAAAAAGTAATAGACATCAATAAGCAAAACTCTTCAATTCAGTCGAGTTGCAACTTTCACAAACAGATGTGTGTTGTGTATTCACGTTTGTTCCTAGAGTTCGATCACATAACGTGCTGATGACATCATCGGCAGTTTGGGCAAGCTAATAGTCAGTCTATATCAACAGCCTGTAGAGAAAAAACCTTTCCAATAAAGTTCTGGTTTGTTTGTACATTTGCGGTCTGCAAACCTACCCTTTAAAAGTACCACAAAGAAAACTTGCGATGATGAGGTTGGAACCACATTGGCAGACCCCTGGGGAAGAAAAAATATATAGAAAAAATATTCTCGATCTGTGCTCAGATATCTGAATAGGATCAAGACGACAATAACTCTGCTCCACCTAAAGCTGGCAATGAAGGGGTGCCAAATAATAGTTGCAACCATCGAAGGAACTGACCAAACAAAAATTTCAGTGAAAACTGTATGGAAGAAAGCTTGCCACATGTTCAGCCCCAAAAGTTCTACAATAGTGTTCCCTCTACTGTAAGTAGCAAGTAAAGTAACAAGAATCCTGTAATAATAGTTTCTAGCTAGGGGTGTTCCAAATTTGGAAAGAAACAGGCTGAGCTCAGGGTTACCTTGTTTGACAGGAAAAAAGCGATGCAGTGCTAAAAACTTTGTGGCACATGTGCGTTTATACAAGCCTTCCTATAGTAAAATAGCAGGAGTTTTGGCACCATGGGACCTGTGATGAAAGCACCAAGCACTGGAGCTCATACACTGAAAGGTTCAAAAACTTAGTCCAGGCGAACAAACTTTCAGTGGACATAGTAGCCCTGAATTTCCTGAGCGTGATGGAGGGCAGAAAACTTCTCAACCCCCTGTGAAGTCTGGTACAAACAGAAAAAACTGGCTCAAAGACTTATGGTGAAATAGTGGAATATTGTAGGGCCACTTCTTATCAAAACCCTTGGGTCATCATTGAGAATTTAGGTTCCACAAAATGTAACCGAAGGTGAATAAATTTGTAGCTACTTCAAGAAATTAGCTGAACTCTGTATTTTGAGGTGTCTTGAATGACACCATATCAAGGTACAATGAAAAGTATTTTTCTGCGAACAGCTCAACAGATCATTAAGTACATGAAAAGAAAAGACATAATACGGCAACACAAGGTACACAATGTAACTACATAAACACCGGCATCAGGTGAAGCCTACAGGGGTGTAGTGTTAATCTATTCAGTCCATAAGAGGGTCGTTTAGGAGTCTGGTAACAGCAGGGAAGAAGCGGTTTTTGAGTCTGTTCGTGCGTGTTCTCAGATTTTTGTATCTCCTGCCTGATGGAAGAAGTTGGAATAGTGAGTAAGCCGGGTGGGAGGGGTCTTTGATTATGCTGCCCGCTTTCCCCAGGCAGCGGGAGGTGTGGATGGAGTCAATGGATGGGAGGCAGGTTCATGTGATGTGGGCTGTGTTCATGACTCTGTTTCTTGCGGTCTTGGGCCGAGCAGTTGTCATACCAGGCTGTGATGCATCCAGATAGTATGCTTTCTGTGGTGCATCTGCAAAAGCTGGTAAGAGTTATTGTGGACATGCCAAATTTCCTTAGTTTCCTGAGGAAGTATAGGCAAAAGTGGGAGTAACTGACTTGGGAGTAACGATGCAAAATGTAAGAATTATGATAAAAAGGGGCACATCAAATGTGCGTGATGGAGAAAGAGGCAACAAGTTTCAACCAAGAATTAGAAAAAGAACAGAATACATCAAATAAGAAATCAAAGATTTCATGTGATACTAAAAGGGTGCAACAAAAAAAAAAAAAGGATCAGAGTCATAGTCAGATAACGGTCATTCAATGTACTGGCCATTGCTGGTGGAACCAACCATTACTGGGTTGTCCTTTACTGGACAAACAACCGATGAAAATGGAGATGGACACTGGCGCACCAGTTTCATTGGTATCAAATGGTTTACCAAGAGAAACTATGACATAGAGCCTTAAAACTCTCAAAGATAACACTTAAAACCTATACCCGGGCTAAACAGACAGAATGCAGACTTGTCCCTGCACGTTAGGTCTGAGGGCTTAAGTGGGTCAGTGCAGATTCGATGGGCCGAATGGCCTCCTTCTGTACTGTATGTTCTATGTTGTTAAAGGTAACTCAGCTCCAATGAGAGAACCTGGCTGGAGACAATCAAGCAAAATATCACATCAGATCATAGGATTTACAATGCAGAGGGAGGCCATTCAGCCCATCGGGTCTGCACCGGCCCTTGGAAAGAGCACGCTACCCAAGCCCACACTTCCACCCTATCCCCGTAACCCAGTAACCCCACCTAACCTTTTTGGACACCAAAGGGCAATTTAGCATGGCCAATCCACCCAACCTGCACATCTTTGGACTGTGGGAGGAAACCGAAACATACGGAGGAAACCCACACACACACACGGGGCGAACGTGCAGACTCCGCACAGACAGTGACCCAAGCCTGGAATCGAACCTAGGACCCTGGAGCTGTGAAGCAACTGTGATAACCACTGTGCTGCCCCTGAAGATGCTGAAGCAAGGCCAACCAAAAGTCTAAAGGAACAGAAAGCACCAACCATGACACTTCAAATGGTCAGTGGATGTAGACTATTGCCTTAAGAATTACAAGTGCCCAAGTTATGGGCAGTAATTCTAGCAGAACCTGTGGATGCCAATGCTGCACACACCACTGGTCAACCAAAGGGCATAATTATATTTTGAAGTACTTAAAAATGGAAAACTTGCATTGCTGGTGAGAATCCAAGGCAGGCAATCAATAAACACTAATCTCTAATGTAGTGGCTGAACATGTGGGTTGGGAGTGGGTATATCAAAATATTTAGGCACAGGACATGAACCTTTTCATTACCCTTAAGTTCATAAAATTATGAGGGGTATAGATAGGGTGAACAGTTGGAGGCTTTTTCCCAGGGCAGAAACGACAATTACAAGGGGGCACAAGTTCAAGGGGGGGGGGGGGAAAGAAAAGAGGTTCAGTGGAGATGTGCGGGGATGTTTTTCCAGAGGGTGGTGGTGGCCTGGAATGCGCTGCCAAGTGAGGTGGTTGAGGCAGATATGTTAGCGACCTTTAAGACCAATTTAAATAGATAAATGAACAGACGAAGTATAGAAGGATACAGGTGGTTGGTCTAGATAGGACATGTGATCGGCGCAGGCTTGGAGGGTTGAAGGGACTATTCCTGTGCTGTACTGTTCGTCGTTCACACTTTGCAAAGACTCCACATATTGTTTCGGAACATAGTTATGCCAAATAGCAAAAACTAGATTCAGCAACAATGTTTAAAGAGAAGATGAAAGTTGTTGCTCTGACGAATGCCTGGGCACAATGCCACTGGGCCAGTTGCCTACCTGGCTCATCTTCAAAACACAAGGCAGGATGATGAACTTCATCAATTGCCAAGCCCAATCTGGGTCACATCTAACATTTCCTTTTCAACAGGAGTCATTGAACAACCAACCAGGAAAAAAAACCATCTGTTTTCTTTCTCCTTCTCTACCAAGATCAACTGCAGCACCCCAAACGAAGGCAGCAAATCGCATAGAGCACAAATCAAATTGATCATCTGGTGTGCAGGTATGAGGCTTTTTAACAGGTCATAACTTTTAGCACTCAAAATCAATTCATTGTCAGACTAATGTAATTGATAAGTTGCTTATTCCACTGGTCCTCTGTCCAGTTGAATATCTAAACAAAGAAAGAGCAAAATCTATCTAACTCACTTTCGACCATCCTAGCAGTCACATATTTCTGGTTTACAATCTTAAGGAGCATCAAACCCAATCTAGCTCTCACCTCGTATTTACATGAAATATTCTACAGTAGGGCAACACGGTGACGCAGTGGTTTGCACTGCTGCTTCACAGCGCCGAGGACCCGGGTTCAATACCGGCCCCGGGTCACTGTCCGTGTGGAGTCTGCACATTTTCCCAGTGTCTGCGTGGGTCTCACCCCCCACAACCCAAAGATATGCTGGGTAGGTGGATTGGCCACGCTAAATTGCCCCTCAATTGGAAAAAAAAAAACTTTAAATATATGTATTCTACAAGTAATAAGAGTTGCTACATACATGACTTCATTGACACAGAGCAGACTATCGGCCAAATAGCCTACACATACTCCGGTGTCTTATGGGCTCCCAAACCAAGTTCAACCACTCAAACTTATGGCAAGTTTGGCACTTTCTGCTCTCCTGCCCAATTTTAAAATTATTATAAAGCACGGGATTGCAAATTAATGACGACAATAGTAAGGAAGAGTTACTATGCCAACAGCGAAAGGAAATGAATTGCAAACGGAAATTGCATGCTGACTGAAACTGTCCAGGTTCACCACCATTTTAGCAAACATCATCTTTTAGTCACCATCTGCTCCAGTATCTCACCCAATTAGATCAGCACTCAAATTATGCAAAACCATCTTCGTTTCACTTCCCCATACTTAGATTGTTCAACAAGAATGATCATTCCACCAGCGTAGCTGATTTGCCACCATCCCACCCTACGCCGCCCCCACACCATATTCCCATGGCCCCAAAGCCAACAGCGCCTCATTTGATCGCTCTGGCCTGGTTCGATCATAGTTCAGTGGTGAACACTGCAGAAGTAAAAATGGATGGCACATATTTCAGGTTAGAATAAGACCCTCTTGGAAGGCTAATCATATATTGGGAAAGAGGATGCGTGTGTAAGTGTATTACATAAACTTTAAAGAATGGAAATCTAAAATAAGACAGAAAATACTCGAGGTACAGATTAGTCAGCTTCTGACAAAGAAAACAACAGATTAACATTTCTGATTTGTCAGAACATGGACAATGCTATCTGAAATGTTGATCTTTTTCTCTTTCAGATGCAGAGTGGCCCGATGCCCATTCCCAGGATTTTCTGTCTTACTCCAGGTAACAGTACATCCTAGATTGTCTCCCAGGTAACCAGGGCAAAAATCAACTAAATATATTTAGAGTAATAATTACAACATAATAGACAACATACTTAAAATGATGAAATCAAGTATCAATCTACTTTTCCACTACCCCAAAATATTACTGTTTTTTCTCCCCAGGATCAAGCACATCTCAGTGATTAAAGTGAAGTTAAAAGCAAAGTAAATCACCTGGTGCAGTGCTCAAACATGACTCAGACTAAATTTCAAGAACATTGTGCTGCACGTTGCAAACTCAACAGTGGCTTGTTTTCTGCCTTTGATTGAGATTGGTAATTTTGTTACTAGTGATAAGATTTCATTGCTAATAATGGTGAAGATCTTTGTGGGTCACACAAGCTATTGGGCCTCTTGTGATACAGGTAGTTTAAATCATGCTGATTTACATACATCTTAAGCTGCTAATAGCAACAGCCAATAGATTTTGGATTTATCCACCAAAGGAAACTACACCACCAATAAAAGCTCTTTCCAAACCTCCTGAAGTACAAGATGACAAACTGATGAAAATTAGAAATAGGACCAAATCGTCTGGACAGCAGGTGGGGTTGGGTAGCAAAGTGCTGGGATTGGAAGGAGATGGGGGCGAGGGAATACTAGGGGTGCTAACAGACTGGGCCACAATTTATAAAACACAATGTGATGGACAATGTGACAGATTATCTAGAGAATCTGATAATCTAGCCAATGCAAAGTTTCCATTACAATTTAAGATAATGCAAGAACCATTCCAAAAGCCTCTGTACAGTGCTCTCAAAACCTGAATAGAAGCACCGTCATTGGAAATGGATGATGCGAGCATTTAACACCTTTACAAAACTTGATAAGATGATCATCCCTAAACATCAGGAAACGAATTAACAGCAATAAGCCCAAAGTATCGTTTCAGAATGGAGAGATGTCAGGTTTTCAAATGCATTTAGTTTTTTAGAAGTACAAATGCCAACATGTTGAAAACACACAACAGAAGACTGATCATCATCTGATAAGAAAGAGATTATTATTTTTGATTAGATCCTCACTTAAAATGTTCTATTTACGGTATATTTCCTTTTATATTTTATAAAAGGTTGGGCTTTTGGCTATCAAGATGAAAAATATTGGCTACTCATGGTCTGGAGATTGTTAACATTTACAAAACCGGAACCAAGTAATGAGAGAATATGATCACCTATTATAGGATGTGTTACAAACAAAATGGTGAAAGCAAGTCCAAAGAGGTTGAAATGGCGACAGGATTGAATATTCTGAGCAATGGGAGGTTGAAAGTGAATGGTTTTAGTCGGTCAATTTCCAAAATCCCATGCCTCTTTCCCAACTCCACCAGTGTTCCTTAACTTTACACACAAGATGCAACTGCAACACATCTCGAAATGGCCTCAGCCAGAAAACACCATATTCAATAAGATATATTGACTATGTTGGACATCAAACCATAGACATGCAATTTAAAAAATTATACATTACTTAAAAAAAAACCCTGATTGACATCACCAGGAGAGCTAGCAGTGTCTGCAAAACACAAAAACTACTAAACGTTTCTTGTCCACATCTTTCCAGAGACAGTTTGTGCCGAGGCAATTTAAGACAAAACATTAACATCCCAACTCAACAAGATTACTGTTGAATATTTTAATCCTACTTTAAAAACCTTACCTTGGTGCAAACACATTAATATTGATCAGTGTAAACACCTTTGTAGACCGCAAATCCATAGCATCCAATGGTGATAAAAAGTTGTCTTGCAAACGCTGTAGAGCAGGAGTGCTTTCTCCCCCATCCTTTACAAAGTGTTTAACATAGCAGCTGCGAGGGAAACTCAGACCAGACGTCTTCTGTTAGTTAACAGTGCAAGCTTATCAGCTAGCTACTGGGCAATTCTATTCGGTTTTAAAATATATAAAAGGTCTCCTAGGTCAAAACACTGGAGTCGAAAGCTCACTGATGAGTTGAGAGGCAATACAGGTATAAATAAGTTTGGGTACCTAAGACATGCACATCCATGGGGTGTGAAACTGTTACAAGCCACAACGGATCCATCAAAAAAGGCACCAGTAACATAGTAAAGAAAGTGTATTTAAACCAACTGCTAGCCCTGACGACATATCAGGTGTATAGTACCTTTTCTTCCTCTCGAAATTAAGCACTCAAATGGCACGCTTTAAAAGCTCCAGGATATGGGGGCATTGCCTTTACAATTCTAGGCAACGTTCGAGGAAAAGCTGAATATTTTTACTTTGGGGAAGCACGGAATGCCTCGATTTTTTGGTTTGGTCATGGGTAGCAAGATCGAGACTTATTTTGAAGGATTCACATTCTTCAAACACTTCAGATTTGTCGGGTCAAAAATAAATCAAAACTTTTTTTTTTATAAACTCTTTCAAGCAATTCTGGATCTTCGATTAGAACAGCATCAAGATGATCAGCCAGCGGTCAATTCTCAACATTTCAAAGTGGGGAATGCTCCCCCCCATTTCGTTTCTTGCAGGCCACTGTTAAGTTAACGGTGACGCTGACGTTTCCTCCTCAAATATCGGGGCCTTCCGAAACAAAAAGCCTCAAGTGTACACAAGGGGGTCATGTTTTTTTGCTTCATTCATCAAACTTACTCCAACGCAGTTTTTTTTCCTCAAAAGAAAACACATTTTATTGATTTTGGTTGACAACATAATCAGCTCAACGCACGTGTGTCTGTGAAAGCCCATATTCAGCTGGTTGAGCCCGAATAGCTTTTCCTTTCTCCCCCAGAAATCAGCTATACAGCACACAGCAGCAGATCATCTTTCCCCTCAAAACACAGGACCTGGTTTCACATTAGAAGATACAGGAACTTTTTATATATATTTTTTTCAAGCTGCCATTCCAGCTCTTTAAAACAAAATAACAGAAATCTTTTCCCCCTGCAACAGGCCATTCTACTTCACACAAACATTGTCTTCGGCTCGGACTAAATTCCAGCAGGAAGTCTCCTCCTCAGCTTTGCCAGCTTTGCCATTCAAATATTCTGTCACTTGGTTTTTGCAGGAAAGAAATATCAAATTAGACAAAAAATACATGCAACACCAGTTTCTTCTATATAACTAACAATAATACAGTAATTTTACACATAGCCTCAAAAAAAAATAGTTCTAAGGAAATTCAGTTGGCATGCTACTGAACAACTGCTTCTTACTAAGGCACCAAGACCCTAGATTTCTAAAACAAATTTTTGATGTAGAGTTGTCATTGTAAAAGCTGATATTTTTCTTCAAGATAAAAATCCTATGTTAAATAGTCCCTAATCAAGACTATCTGATGCAAGTCAGAAGACTTGCTTAACGATTAAGATTCTTTGCAGCTCTTCTTAATCCTCATTTACAATGGATTTCTAAAACTCTGGACCACTGACAGTTTGAAATATTTAAGACCATTTCTTTTTTTGGGATGTGGATACCTGCGCTAAAATAAGTGTGTGCCTTGGCTGCCAGAAATGGGGAGAACAATACAGAACACAGGACATTAGAAGCATTTTAGAGTAATAATGGTGTCTAGGACTTGTCCTGTTGTGATGTGAGCCTATGGAGTAATTGGTCTAAGAGTAATTCAACAAAAATGTATAAACCGCTGGAACTCCATCCAAGTCAAGAGGGCAGCAACACACTGCCTAGAAAATAAAAGTGGAAGAGTGTCTCTTACAGGACACATGGCTGTGTTTCAACACCACTCTCCCAAGATCCTAGAGTCAACAATAATGAGATGTTCGACCGTGCAGTGGTACCATGTAGAACTGCATACAACATTCCCAATCTCAGCAGGAGAGGGGGAAAGAAAAGCACACAAAAAAAAAGACAAAAATATTGATCCAATGACCATTCTCGCACCTCTCATTCAACTGGTGACACTGGCCAATTCCTGGTGATGGACTGCCTGCCGGCCTTCAGAGCCACAGACTGGTGGGTAGAGGGGAGCGGTTCTAGATTAAACTAGGCAAATGGAGTAAGGCAACTACCTAAAAACTTAAAACTAAACCTATAATTGGATCCTGATTTTTTATTTGTGTAAGTGCTCCTAAGAGATCTTCCTTTCATTTCTAAGGGAAGTCACAGAATTCTTCTACTGAAAACAGAAGCTCTATGGTTTGAGCAAGCTTTAGTGCTACGGGAATGAGAAAGCCAACACCCAAAAACTCATTTGCACCTACACTCTCAGAATATTGAAGATAATCTAAATGATAAAATAACTGCAGCTTTAGTAAACCTAGTTCTTGGGACAACATGCCAACTATTCAGACATGTGCTACAGATTGATGCTTCGTACAACAGATTGCTGCTTCGTACATTTTACACTCCACCCCAGTTGTCAAAAACAAAATTGTGATTAACCAAAAATATTGGTGCTATTTTTTTAAAAACTTGCATTTCACAACTTAAAATGGTTCAGAACAACAGTGCACACGGACTTGCTTTAATTGGATTTCTATCCTTTACAAAAAGTGTTTTGAAAATCCCCATGCCAATTGAATTGGACTAATACGGTCCGTTACAATCACCTTCCTTTGTTTTGAGAGTCTTTATCTGGCCCCAAATCCCACAAAATGAAAGTACTTATTCTGGTTTTATCATGCATATGTACAAGTTTGTACAAAGCACACATCCAATTTCAGGAAAATAAACTGGTTATCCCCACCACCCCTTGTGGCAAAATGTGTTCCTGCGATATTAACACCTGTATTTGTTTGAATTCATTTACTTGACACTGGCATTAGCGAGGGATAGTTATAGTGGAATGCAGGCAAAACGAGTCGATAGATCAGCACATCCTAATGCCAACAGTGTTGCATTCTAATATGGAAGCCTTTCCACAAGCATGTGTGTATACATCAAGGAATTTTGGGTTTTACTTTGGAGCATCCTGCCCCTTTCTTCCCTCTCCTTAAATGCTCACATATAGTTTGCATGACACCATCAGAAACCCTTCTAAGCCCCCATGCCCTCCTTCCTCATCCCAGTGATTTAGTTTTCCCATTTTGCCCAGCCATCTTCCTACAAGATAGCCACACAGCAATTTGTGATTATCTTCACAGCATAGATAGCAACAGTTCATGTTATGGCCCACTACTTCCACCTTCTCAACAAGGGATAGGCAATAAATTCCAGCCTTGTGGTGACACCCACATGATGAGAAGTGATTTTTTTTTTAAACCCAAAAAGGTTGCTAATTTTTAATCTCCTTAGAGCTGGGGCACAAAAGCCAATTGTCATATTCCAACTGGTGTCTTGGCTAAGGAGTTAAATCACCGCAGGCTGCCCTAAAATGGGCATTCATATTACTGGCAAGCAGGCCAGTTTTATCTTTTGTACTGTGAAACAGTTGAGTGTTCAGCTCAGTGACCTTGGGCACTGCAAACTCTGCCAACAAAAAAAAAAAAAAAATTACAGACCACTACATAACTGTTTAAAAAAATACATGACCTTTGAAAGCTAGTACTGATCACCAGTGCCCCATGTCCCAGATACAATTTGGAAGAGGAGGTGGGAAAAGTACTTTCATCCAATAAATAAGCAAAACAAAAAGCTCACAACACACAGCAAGTCAGTCAGCATCTGTGGCAGGACAAAACGGTGACTGACCAGCTGAGAGTTAAGGCTTTTTTGATTTTGATTTGTATTTCAGAAAAACAGTCAGTGTGCACTTGCATATTTTCTTCCCACTGTAATATTTTTTATGTCATTTATATAATGCCTGTGTACTTGTTCAAACAGCATCTCCCATTAGTTCAAGATCATTGCAAATCAAGTAGCTTTTCATCTTGTACCATATTGAATAGTTCTTACTGTTGTCTCTATGATTAGGATCACACATTTAGAGGTATTTGTTACATTGAGAAACAACAATGTTAAAGTGTACATTTGGGGAATGTATCAGAAACAGAAATCTGAATCCTGTGTGTAAATTTTACTTGAAACTCTTGCCCAAATGCTAAACAGTAGTATTTACAGACTCCAGTAAATACTGCCTTTGTAGGACTAGCTCCAGTTTGCTTTTCACTCTCGCCAAAAGACTTAATCCAAATAAAGATATTGCCCCAAATTAAATTAGCCAGGTCATTTTAGAAACACACAGGAGATAACCGCTTGGCTGCGGGAAAAAATATGTGCCCGAACACAGCTGTCCAGCTCCAGTATCCACTTGCATTGCAAAGGATATTGTGCTATTATACAGGATAAACAGTCTATTTTTGTTCATTATCTATCCACCCTGCTTCCCAAATGTGCTGGCACTTGCTGGGCTGGGTCAATTGACCAGTCACTTTGTTGCAACCTCGTCCAGTGATCACATTTCATGCTAATGTCAACAAACTAGCTACAGAGGACCAAGCATCTGAATTTGACCCAGTCTTCGCAGGACCGGGTGGGAAACCTGGATAATGACCAAGGATATTTCCCAAATTAATGTTGGCATTTGGTTTCTTCTGTCAACTGACAAGTTAGCCCCAAGAACAAGTACATAGGCACTTTTTAAAAACATTCACACAAGTTCATTTCAACACCGGATTCTTGACATATATAATTAAACGGTTTGTTTTTTGCATGGCATAAAAATTGACTTTACTGCCCCAATCACTGGTTCTAAAAGCTTAAACCACTCTCTTTGGGCATGTTAAACATTAAATCAAATCCAAGTGATTAAAAAGGTATTCTGAACCATCAGGCAGCAAAGACAAAGTATTATCTTACTCTGCTTCAATTTAGTTTGAGTATGACTAATGCCTAAAAGATAATAAGTGCAAAACAAAACTGCCTACAACTCTTTACAGCACATTATATAAAACAGCTTTCAAGGTGTCAGTCCTCCTGTATCTGTTACTATATTTACTAATCTAGAAAACAACTGGATTTTCCGGTTGTTTTGCCCTTCAACAAGAACATTAAAGGAGTAGCACCTTAGGACTCAATTTCCGATAGTAAATCCCACTTGAAGAAATAATCAACGACTGGCCTCTAGCATCGACAGGTAGGCATTACCTTAAACCATGCAGGAAGCAGTCAAGCTCTGTATAGTTCATGGTTTATGATCAAGTAACAGTGCTTGTGTATTGAAATGTAGTACAGAATAGTTTTTGAAAAACAGGGTGAAGAAAGGTCCATAACAAGTGGTGATTTCAAGAGCATCTTTTAAAACTGAGGACGTGGAGACAAGGATAAAGAAAGGGAAATTAAATAGGTGGGCCACCCAGCTGAAAGGCGTTAACAACTGCATACCTAATTTAGTATTACTGTGACGGAATTGGGTGTTAGGCAGGGTACTAGTTGGGGAGATTTCATAAGACAACAATAATGCTTTCTATCAATTGGTAGAAGATCTACTTTTACTAGAGGCCAGGCTCCCAGCTTAGTTTTGTTGGTGTTTGTGTAAATAAAAACGTAGGGCTCCCAGAACTCGATTAAAGCGTCTGACAGTTTGGTGAACTTTGCCCGTTTTGCATTCCGTACACATCACAATACACAGCGGTAGCACAACAAACAATTTCAATTCTAAGCTGTACCACGTACAATTATTATAACTAGACAGTCTTCTTCAGATTTGGCCAGGGCTCGAGCAGAGGTTTGCAGATACTGTTGAGAAAAATCACATGGAGGGAAAGCATGAAGCACACCAGTGTGGTCCTTCTCTTTGCTTCCTCCAACAGGCAGGCTGATGACACCAGCAGCCTGCTTTTGTTTTAGATAGGACACCAAGTTCCTCAGTGGTCTTTGTGGTGAAGTGGCTTGCTCTACAGAAGAGGTCATCCCCTCCGCATTTTCCACGTTGTTCAATGCTGGTACGGCCAACAGGACACAATAGCCATTAGTGCCTGATGCCTTGATGCGTCTTGTTACCTCATCCAATTTAGGCTGATCCAGTCGTAAGCGCTGAGTGATTTTTAACTGTGTGATTTTTCCACCAGTTGAGACATCCACTAATAAATTGGTTGCAATGCTGAGATCACCCTCAAGGAAGTGCATGTTCGTGGAGAAAGAACTATTCTTTAGAACCAGCATACCGTGCCAGGCTACATTCAACTTGCGTTCATGTTCCCGGGAACTGTCAGATGCTTTGGCATTGCCCAAGTCAGATTTAGATTTGCTCCTCATGGGACTTGCACATTCTGCAGTTCTATGTTTGCATTTATCCTTTTCATTTAAGTTTATGGTTTTAACCTCATGTTTACCACAAGGAACGTTTTCTGTGCTGTTAGAGTGATCTCTACTGGGTGAATACCGTTCATTCTTCGCATCACGGTCTGAGTCACTGTGGCGTCCGCCATCACGGCTGTTATTACCCGGACTGCGATCTGGCGAAATACAACGCCGTTTTCTCACGCGGTCATTACTGGGTGAACAATCAGTGGGGCGTGTGTCTGGAGGGCCTCTCCGTTTTCTCCTTTGATCCCAATTTTGCAAAATATGGTCACGCCCACGTTCAAGAGACCAGCTATCACGCACTTCACGATCAAGATGATCAAATGGTTCGTGGCTATTCCGGTTTCTTTCCCGGACAGAAAGGACATGCCAGTCATTGCCTGGAAAAAGGTCCCTTTCTCTGTAATGCATTGGAGGAGAATTCCTTTCTCTACCCCTCAGACATTCTGCACCACGGGGAAGAAGGCCATCTCCAATCAAATCAAAATGAGGCAGAGGCAAGGCTTGTAGAAATTGTTGAGGATATCGATGTTCTGTATCTGCAAAATCAACTCTTAGCCTCCGATCTGGTCCACCCAAGGGAAAGCCACGCATCTGAGTACAAGCAGCTTGTGCAGCATCCAAGCTTTCATATTGAATATAAGCCCAATTATCTCCCTTTCTGTAGTCAATCGACCTTATGGTCCCAAAGCGATCAAATTCCCTTGCAAGACCAGCTACAGGAACCCAGGCACCCAATCCCCCAACCCACAATCGAGTGGTGGGAGTTGCTTTCCCGTAACCAATCTTGATAGGGTTTCGCCCGATCACTTTTCCTGACATTGCAATCTTTGCCCGGTGGGCCATGTCCAAGTTTTCAAATTTCAGGAAGCCATACGAATTTCCTTGCCCACGTGGTGGCCGTTTGATATCAACCTCCAAGATGACACCAAATCTTTCAAATGCAAGCAAAAGGTCATTTTGTGAAACTGAAGGGTCCAAGTTACCAATAAACAAAGTCCTATTAGCTCTTTTATCATCTTCTGGCAAGATTTCATCCTCCCTGAATGTTGTTCTGTCGAGCGTGTAAGCAGCTCGTGCCCGGCCTTCATAAAAGGCATAATCCCGCTCTCTTTCCAAATCTCTCTGGGGAGGAGGTGGTGGTGGTGGTGGCGGTGGTAACTGACGACCCAAAGAATTGCGCTGCTGAGTTCTATGCTCTCTGTAACCAAGTCCTGCAGGAGACAAAGATCTTTGCCTATGACGGTTGCCTTGAACACTTGGTGCGGAATACCCATCCAGTTCAGGGGAATAGCTTCTTCCTTTCGGAGGAGGATAAACCGTTTCAATCTTCAGAGGGCGATCATGCAGCACTAGCCTGCCCTTGGCATGCCTGGCAGCCTTGGCATCCTCAGAGTGCCTGAAATTCACCAGAGCCACTCTTTCATCCCCATCCCTGGAAATTTTCACACTAACATCCCCAAACTTCTTAAACTCGTGGAACAGCCCGTCCTCAATGGCACCATCACTCAACTGGGAACCCAAATTGCTGATCTTGAGGGTTTTGTATTCACCAGGCTGTCTCTCAGCCCTACTTGTCCTTGAGGAAGCAGAAGAAAGACTCAAGTTATTAGCAGTCCGGTTGGGAGGGTAAACATCGTAATCTCGGTTGTTGGTCCTTTTGCCGCTGACATTGCGCGTCCTTTTGGCATTGCCATGGTTCTTGGTGTTCCTGTTGATGCTGTTGTGGTTATTCCCAATTTTCCTGGGCTGCTGGTGGTGGCCACCTCGCCTATCGTCCCCCCTTTTTCCGCCGGTTTTGGGCGACACGTCTTTCTCCTTCATATTCTTTCCCTACCGCAATAATTACTCCAGGTTGCACTGAAAAGATACGAGCGAGGTTTCTCTTTAAAAAAAAAAATTATTATATTTGTGTAAAACGCGGGTTGGATTGCGTGGATTCCTCGCCGCCGCTCCTTCACTGACGCTCCTTCATTTCCCTTCGCCTTCGGGAAAGAATCGAAACAGTCGGCGCTTTTTAATCGATACTTTACCTCAGCGATTCGGGAGATTTTCCGATTAATTTGCTCCTTTGGCGGATATTAATTGATTTGTTTTTGTCTGCCTCCCCTCCCGTTTACTTCCCGCAGATTTTCACTGACACCGAAAACCCTCTCGGTTCATCGCCGCCATTTTGTACCAAGCCCCGCCCCGGGGCCCCGGACCGATTGGTCAGGGCCTCCGGACCCTCCGCTCCGATTGGTCGCGCGGGCTATCAGTCAGCTGACATGACGGCGACGCGCCGAGCGGGCGGACCCCGGCCCAGCCGTTTCTTAAATATTAGTTACGGGCTGGAAGCTCGTCGTAATTCCTGGATGTAGTACCGGCCGTGATTTTTATTGAGGAAATCTGGCGGAATTTCGGATTTAAAATTTTTTTTTTAAAGTCGCTTCCTGGTCGTGGTTGGGCCCAGCAAGGCCGCTCTTGACCAATCGTCTGACGGGACTTTTTAGGGGAAGCTTTTATCCTGCTGCAGAGATCAGGATTCCCACTGATTTTTAAAGAGCTGAGAGGAGTGAGGCGGGGATCGATAATCACATCCGAAAAGGCAACGCTATTCAGGCCAGAAACTCGGTTAGAATTCAAATGGCCAACCACCCCGTCCCGCCCCCTTCCCGCACTCCCATTGGCCGCTCCCCCCGCGGGGCCGGCCGCTCATTGGCGGCCGCTCACGTCAAACAGAGAAGGGAGGTCCGCCCTCTTTTACGTCATTGGTCAGCCAGGCCACTCAGGCTCACACTTCGACAGTCTTTGGGGCAGCACGGTAGTTAGTCCAAAGTCAATACTACTTTATTTACACACAGTATGATTTACTCATGCACAATAAATAACACTACAGGCTAAACTATATCACTAACACCTATACTTAACTTCGGGTGCCCACTTAGGTCCGAGGAACACTGGCCGTTGTTCGGATCTGAGGCTGTTGGGTTCGAAGAGGTAACAGGAGTTACAGCTACGGTTGTCCGTCTGGTAGCGAGCGTTGAACTTGAACTTACTTGCTTCTGGTGGTGCAGGTGGAAGGTCTCTCTGCTTGAGAGCCAAATCCAAGAGAGTGAACCTTTCGCGGGGGTTCCTTCTTATACTTGGAGGGGCTTCGCGCGCTTTTAGGCGGGCCTTAAACTTCGTCCCAATTAATTGGGCTGCTTCTTGATCATTGTCATCGATCTGAGCCAATAAAGGGGCGGGTGCCTTGATGGCTGGGCGTGTCCTAGGTGGCCATTGGCCTTGCTTTGTTTGTGTCTTCTGGTTGGGGTAGTGGCGCCGGATTGTCTGGGACAGTATCGGCTACCTGAGCACTCGTTCTATGTTTCCCGGAGATGGGCCATCAATATGTAAATCGACCCAGAGTTTCGGTTCCGTCTGCTGACTGCCTTCCAAATATACATTCAGGCATCAGGCTCTGTGCCTGCTTGTTGTTTTGTATTGTTCATTTTTCTCTATAGGCTCTGCGAGTGTCCATTTTGTATACTGAAAGTGGCCATCCCAGATGGCTTCAAAGGAATGGCGATATATTTCCAAGTCAGGATGGTGTGTGACTTCTAGACGTTTCAGGTGGTGATGGTGTGCCTGCTGCGCTTGTCCTTCTAGATAGTGGTGGTCGCAGGTTTGGAAGGTGCTATTGAATGAGTCTTGGTGAGTTGCTGTAGTGCATCTGTGTAGATGGTACACAGAGCTGCCACTGTGCATCGGTCTTGGAGGGATTGAATGTTTGTGGGTGGGGTACCAATCCAGCGGATTGCTATGTCCTGGATGAGGTTGAGCTTCTTGCGTGCTGTTGGAGCTGCATTCATCCAGGCAATTGAAGAGTATTTAATTAAACTCCTGACTTGTGCCTTGTAGATGGTGGAGGCTTTGCGGTGTGAGGAGGTGCGATGCTCACCATAGAATTCCCAACTTCCAACTTGCTCTTGAAGCCACAGTGTTTATATGGCTAGTCCAGTAGTCAATGGTAACCCCGAGGATATTGATAATGTGGGATTCAATGATGGTAATATAATTGAATGGCAAGGGGATACGGTTAGTGTAATTTACTGTACACCCTGTTTACCTTGCCATTTTTTGCAAACCAGTGAATTGTGAGATTGCAGAATTCCAGTTATGAGTTAGTTGCTCAAGTGGAATAAACGGAAGCTGCAATGTTAAATCACCCCGTGCCCATGTGTGTATTGATTAATCTTTCAAAATTAATCAACAGTACCAGTATTAAAATGTACCGAATTGGCGGCGAGGACGATGGACCTTTGCAGTAATACCACTCGAAAAGTGAAACTAAAGGAAGGGAATTTCTTATTTTCAACTGTGAACCATAGATTGGGTTTGAACTGCACAGCCATATTAGCACAGAGCCAGTGAGAAGGGGGGTAGGTTCAGCAAAAAATGATAACTGAAAATAGTCAGTAAAAGGAAATTACTCGTAAAGAAAAAGAACCAGCAGAGTTTGGTAGCAGCAATCGCTGCACCGATTTGTTTCAAACAAAAGCATTCATTAGGTTTAGAAAAATGAGCCACGATTATGAGATGCAGAAGAATTGGGGCTATGAAGCTGATGGGCTGCCTAAAGCCCCGAAGTCCAAAATATACAGGAATCTGCGTAGTCACCCATGGAAGAAAGACTTGCCCTGAACAAATCACAGATTACTACAGTGCAGAAGATACTCTTCGGCCCATCGAGTCTGCACCAATGCATGAAAGGCCCTGACCTGCCCACTGTCATGATATTCATGTGAACATCACAGCACGTACACACACACACAATGATGGACAGATCAATGGACCAATCAACACACACAACACGACAGCCAATCACGGACAAGAGCATACACAGTACAAAGCAGGGAACACAGCACTTCCTGGGCACTCGAGCAGGAGAGAACTCTGGGGACAGACTTCATTGCCAGCCACTCAGAGGTTCACCATGTGCTGAATACCAGAGTTTACTATGTTTATAGTTCAGTGAAATAAAACTTGTACCATACGCAACCGTGTTGGTTCGTCTGTGTGTCTGAGTACCCAACACTTCATGGTACCAGAAGTAAATTGGCACCTACCCACAAATCTGCCATCCTGCGCCATGAACACCGTCAACACACCGCAGCCACTGCAAGTCGCTGGGAACCTCAGCGTAAACTGGAAGCTATTCAAGCAGGGCTTCCAGCTCTTTCTGGAAGCCAACGAAAGAGGGAGCGCCTCGGACACCAGAAAGATCGCCATCCCCCTCACCACCATCCATGTCTACAACTCCCTGGTGTTCGCGGAAGGCGAGGACAAATCCAAATACGAGACGGTCCTTCTCAAGCTCGACCAACACTTCAACGTCGAGGTGAACGAAAGCTTCGAGAAATATGTCTTCCAGCAGCGCCTGCAAGGTAAGGATGAGCTCTTTCAGTCATTCCTCACCCATCTCTGCATCCTCGTGTAGTCCTGCGGTTACGACACCACCTCAGACTCCATGATTCAGGACCATTTCGTTTTTGGGGTCGCCTCGGGCACCTTACGCCAGCAGCTTTTAAAAATAAAAGGCCTCACCTTAGCCTCCGCAATCGAAGCCTGTGTCCTGCACGAAAACGCGACTAGCCGCTTTGCACAATTTCAGGCGACCGAATTGACACGGCGGGGGTTCTACGTGGCCGGATCGGCGAGCCAGGTGCCCCACGAGGCCGTACGGGTCCAGGCGATCGGGTTCCTCCCGGCCCGCGGCCCTGACGACGTCGGCCATTTCGCGCGCTTTTTGGGGCCTCCCGTGCTTGTGCGCGCCAAAACCTACGGCAACACTGAGGGACGTGATGCGCAGGCGCGCCCGACTGCAAGATCGAACTGCGCATGCGCAGTGGCGCAACAAACGTCATGACGTCACGATGTGCGGCAACTGTGGAGCTGCACATTTAAAGTGGCAATCTCCCGCAAGAACCCGACAATGCCTACGCTGTGGCAAGGTGGGCCATTACGCTGCTTACAGTCGAGCAGCTCAACCTGTCAATCTTCCACAATTCCGACAACCTCACAGGGACGTGCGGACCATTCAGCCTCCCCATTACGAATCTTGCCCAGACGACATCCAGACCTGTGACACAGATGACTGAGACGCCTTCCGTGTTGCGGTCATTGATGGGAACCGAGTTAACACGATCAATCCGGGTGATGAATGGTGTGCCACCCTGACGGTCAACCGATCGCCGATAACTTTCCGCCTGGACACTGGCGCCTCCGCCAACCTCATAGCATGGTCAGCCTTCTACGCCATGAAGGTCAGACCACCAATTCGGCTGTCCCGGTGCAGGATGGTCGGCTACAACGGGAACGTTATCCCGGCTATGGGATCCTGCCAGCTCCAGGTGACACACAAAACACACACGGCCACACTCTCATTCGAGATAGTCGGCTCATCGAAAGATTCCCTGCTAGGCGCACAGGCATGCAAGGCTCTCCACCTCGTGCAACGAGTCCACTCTCTCCAGATGGAACGTCTGACTTCCCGGATGCAGAGTTCAGCGCACAGCTCCAATCGCTCCTCGCCCACAACCAGGAGGCATTCGAGGGCATGGGAACACTGCAATACACCTCTAGAATTCGGCTCAAACCAGACGCCACCCCGGTCATTCACGCACCTCGCAGGGTCCCTGCGCCACTCAAAGACTGCCTCAAGCAGCAGCTGCAGGATCTCCAGGACCAAGGGGTCCTATCCAGGGTCACGGAGCCCACGCCGTGGGTCAGCTCCATGGTGTGTGTCAAGAAGCCCTCCGGCGAGCTCCGGATCTGTACTGACCCAAAATACCTCAATAACAATATTATGAGGGAACATTACCCCATACACAAACGGGAAGAGATCACGAGTGAAATGGCCCAGGCGAAAATATTTACCAAACTGGATGCCTCTAAAGGCTTTTGGCAGATCCAACTAGATCCGTCCAGCCGAAAGCTGTGCACTTTCAACACCCCTTTCGGCAGGTTCTGCTACAACCGAATGCCATTTGGCATCGTCTTGGCATCCGAGGTCTTTCATAGGATCATGGAGCAGATGATGGTTGGCATCAAAGGGGTGCCGTCTACGTGGACGACGTCGTCATCTGGTCCACCACACCACAGGAGCACATCTATTGTCTCCAATGCGTCTTTGCACGCATACGTGAAAACGGCCTGCGCCTCAACAGAGCCAAGTGTTCTATCGGCCAAACCGAGCTGAAGTTCCTGGGGGACCACATTTCCCGGTCAGGGGTCTGTCCGGATGCAGACATCACAGCCATGCCGCAGCCGGCAGACAAGAAAGCAGTACTACGCTTCCTAGGCATGGTCAACTTCCTGGGGAAGTTCATTCCCAACCTTGTCTCCCACACGACAGCTCTGCGCCACCTTGTCAAAAAGTCCACGGAGTTCCAGTAGCAGCACACACACCAGCAGGAATGGGAGGAGCTCAAACTGAAGCTCACCACTGCACCGGTACTGGCGTTTTTTGACACATCTCATGCTACCAAAATCTCGACTGATGCCAGCCCGACATTGGGGCGGTGCTCCTGCAGCGGGATGACACTGCGTCATGGGCCCCGGTCGCCTATGCCTCGCGGGCCATGCCCCCACAGAGCAGCGCTACGCGCAGATCGAAAAGGAGTGCCTGGGCTTGCTAACCGGTTTGGACAAGTTCCATGATTATGTGTATGGTCTTCCCCGGTTCACTGTTGAAACTGACCACCGCCCCCTGGTCAGCATCATAAACAAGGACCTGAACGAGATGACCCCTCGCCTCCAGCGCATCCTACTTAAACTCAGGAGGTATGACGTCCAACTGGTCTACACCCCAGGGTAGGACCTTATCATTGCGGATGCCCTATCGAGAGAGTGAGCAAGCCGCCAGACTCGGAGGGGTTCGTATGTCAGGTCGAGGCGCAGGTGGCCTTCACATCGGCAAATCTGCCAGCTGACGACTCCAGTCTGGCCCGCGTTCGCAGAGAGACTGCGGCCGACCCCCTTCTACAACGTGTGATGCGCCACATGACAGGAGGGTGGCACAAAGGGCAGTGCCCGCAGTTCTACAATGTCCGAGACGGCTTGGCCGTCATTGATGGTGTCCTTCTGAAGCTGGACCGGATTGTGATTCCGCACAGCATGCACAAGCTGGTTCTCGACCAACTAAACGAAGGCCACCTGGGGGTCGAGAAGTGCAGAAGGAGGGCCCGACAGGCGGTATACTGGCCGGGCATCAGTGACGATATTGCCAATGTGGTGCTCAACTGCCCAACCTGCCAAAGGTTTCAGCCGGCGCAACCTCCTGAAACGCTTCTGCCCATGAGCTGGTGACGTCCCCATGGGCGAAGGTGGTGTGGACCTCTCACACGCTCGGCAGGGACTATGTCATCGTCGTTGACTACTTCTCCAATTACCCAGAGGTCATACGCCTCCACGATTTGACGTCGTCCGCTGTCATAAGGGCCTGCAAAGACACCTTCGCTCGCCAAGGCATTCCGATGACAGTCATGTCGGACAATGGGCGTTCACATTGTCAAGCGGCTCCTCTGTAAGGCTGCTGCTGCTGGATCGGATTTCTGCCTCGCCCTGCTGGCCTATCGCTCGGCCCCACTAGCCACTGGTCTCTCACCAGCCCAGCTGCTGATGGGTCGCGTCCTCAGGACTACTGTACCTTCCATCCTGGCGCCCACGATCGACCATGCTTCGGTACTGCACAGGATGCAACTGCAGCGCAGTCACCAGAAGAGGTCATATGATACACGGGCAACTGATCTTCCCACCCTGGCCCATGGAGACAAAGTCCGCATCCACCTACCAGAAGGTGGCTGGTCGGCACCTGCCGAAGTTCCCCGATGCGTGGCTCCCCGCTCGTTCCTGGTTTGCATGCCTGATGGATCCGTTCGTCGTCGCAATCGCTGGGCTCTTCGCCTGCTTCCACGCTCGCTACAAGACCTTACACCAACACCGTGCCCTCCTGTTGTTCCTGATTTCAACTTCGTGGAGCTGCCTGCTTCCATGCCCCTTCCATCGTCGCCCGTGGCCAGGCCCGTTCCTCAGCCGGTGGTTCCAGACCCATCCTTGAGGCGGTCAACCCGAATTCATCGCCCACCTACTAGACTGGACTTATGAGACTGTTTATACATTGAACTCATGCAACCACTTTGTTAATATGTTTATGTTCTTATCGTTCCAGGAATTTGCTTTATCGTTCAACGTTTCCCCGTTCTTTGATCATGGTACAACCTCGTTGTTATGTCACACCCGACATCGCCCCTTGTATATAGTTAAACCCCATGTACATGCTGTAAATATTGCATACACACACACTTAGCTACACTCAGTACACATCTCTATTTATAACCACGTAGGCACATAATCCTGTAAAAAAGGGGGATGTCATGATATTCATGTGAACATCACAGCACATACACACACACATAATGATGGACAGATCAACGGACCACTCAACACACACAACACGACAGCCAATCACGGACAAGAGCATACACAGTACAAAGCAGGAAACACAACACTTCCTGGGCACTCGAGCAGGAGAGAACTCAGGGGACAGACCTCATTGCCAGCCACTCAGAGGTTCACCATGTGCTGAATACCAGAGTTTACTATGTTTATAGTTCAATGAAATAAAACTGAGTTGTACCATACGCAACCGTGTTGGTTCATCTGTGTGTCAGAGTACCCAACACTTCACCCACCTAATCCACTTGCCAGCACTTGGCCCATAGTCTTGAATATTATGGTGTGCAAAGTACTCATCCAGGTACTGTAGCCATCTAAAATGGCTAACTCCCGATTAGAATGGCCAAACCCCGATTTAAAATGGCGAACGGAAGAGGCTGATGGGAAAATCAGCCAACAGGACTCAAACAGTGTATTCGCCTCTGGGGAGGCCAGACAGAATCGATACCTGCAGCCATCAACATAACAACACACCAGCCATCTGCATATAAATTAGCAATCCCGGGGAACAATATGCTACAAATTAGACACACAAAGCCAACCCAGACCTTTTGGCGCCAGCAGGAGCTTACACAAAGAGAGGTGAATGACCACCTCGAAACCGCCCATCGATCAAGGAATTGCTCCAGCATTGGAGAATATCGAACCAAGTGATTGGGATCAAGTCCAATCACTTGGAACCAGGTACAAGGTCCGCCCCGAGAGGCGGGAAGCCCCTAGGGACTATAAGAATAGGGGCCAAGTTCAAATCAACCCTTCTTCTCCTCTCCGCACCCTTCGAGACCCTTCTGCTGACCCTCTACAACAGCCGCAAGAAACAGTAAGTCTTACTCCAATGCTCGCTACGAGATAGGCACCCCTGACTATTGACCTGTACCAGCTTTGAATCCCGCAGGCTCAGAACCCATACAAAAGGCCATTCGTTTCCCTGACCTGGTGGGCCATTTCCAAAGTTAAGTATTGGCCTGTTAGTTGTAGGAAGTAGCTTAGAAGTAGAATTAATGTATAAGTATTGATTACTGTATATAATAAATGTGCGTTGATTTAACTCTTACTAAGCGGTGTGTTGGATTATTGATTATTACTCGGACTTGAATCAATTGGCGGTATCAGACATATACCTGGCGACTCAAGAGCAAAGGTGATAGAACAAGAGCAATTAAACTAAGGCTAAAACGAGCAACAGTACTTTTTAAATGATGTGAGGCATCCCGCCTCTACACTCTCCCAGGCAGTGCATTTCACTGCAGTGTTTGTTTTAAAACAAAGGAGTTTTAAAAGTGAAAACAAACTGCTTTGCTGTAGTGGGGACAGTTCGCCACTGAACAGTAAAACCGTGTCTGCCGGGACACCCCGGACCTAGGGAGTCTGATATCAAAATCCCTGCCGTGGCCACCACATGCAACTCCTGGCAAGCACCGTCATCTTAGAGATGTCAGGATGAGTGCTGTGTAATGCAATTAGGAGCAGCTCCCTGCCTGGTACAGGAACGACTAGACTTGCTCCCCAGAGTATGAAGCTATCCTGAAAACTCAATTCATTCTTGCGGACAAAGAACGGTTTCATTTCCTCAGAAACTGCCTCATTTATCCATCCTATCAGTATTTTGTCTGTCACTTGGTCAGAAGTGGATTTCGAATGTTCCAGTTCCTGATTGCCAGGCAATGTGTCTAAAATATTTAATGCCATGGTGATTTCTTGTAGTACTGGAGTATAGGTGATACATTCTTGCAAGGGTAAGCGGCTAAGAGCATCCACATTCACTCTGTGTTCCAGTATATTCATAGGTGAACAGAACTAACGCCCATCGTCAAATTCTTGCCGAGGCAATCATTGGGACAGCCTTGTCGCCTTTGAAGAGACCCTACAGCGGTTTGTGGTCAGATACAATAGTAAAGTGTCTACAGGTGGAATTCTTTGACACCAATGACTATTGATAGTCTTGTTGATTTGCGAGTAGCCTTTTTCGGCCTCTCAGTGTTCTTACCACAAACCCTATGGGCCTTTCAAAGCCATCGTTTATCTCATGGGACAACAGGGCACCAACATCATATGGGGAGGCATCGCTAGCCAATATCAGTTCTTTAGATGGGCCGAAGTGTTCTAACAGGTTTGACAAATGCAGCAATTGCTTTACTCTTTTGAATTGCTCCCTCCTGGGGAGCCTTCCAAGACCACCAAAGGTGTTTCTTTAGCAGAATATACAAGAGAGCCAGTATCATCGATAAGTTTGGTAAATCCATAGTTGTTTAGCATTCTCAAAAACAATTTGAGTTCAGTTGTGTTTGTAGGGAAGGTGCCTCCTTTATCGCCTTCACCTTGTTTTCCAGGGGGTGCATTTACACGTTGCCCCAGGTGGGTCACCTCAGTGCTTTGAAAGGTGCACTTCTCTTTCTATTTTTTTATAAACATTTTATTGAAGTATTTTTTGGCATTGTAACAGCAGCAATATAAACAATGTACATGCGCACATTTTGCGCACCTATCTTCCACCCCAAAGAATCTGTTCATCCAGGCCACTGTCATGTGAGCCCGGTGAACGACCTTGAATTGAATCAGTCTGAGTCTGCCACAAGTTGCGGTCGCATTGACTCTACTCAACGCGTCCGCCCAAAGGCCCTCCTCTATCTCTCCCCCCAGCTCCTCCTCCCACTTTCGCTTCAGCTCCTCAGTCTGCATCTCCTCTGATCCCATAGGTTCCTTATAAATGTCAGAAACGCTCCCCTCACCTATCCATCCTCTGGAAACTACCCTGTCCTGAATCCCCCTTAGCGGCAGGAGTGGGAAGGTTGGTACCTGTCTACGCAGAAAGTCCCACACCTGCAGATATCGAAATTTGTTCGCCCCCGCCAATGCAAACTTCTCCTCCAGGGCCCTCATATTCGGAAAGCTCCTCTCTATAAACAAGTCTCCCATCCTCTCAATCCCCGCTCTCTGCCATATTCGGAACTCCTCCATTGCCCCCAATGGCAGAATGGGCGGGAATGGCAGAGGCGCAGTTACCAGCGCCCCCAAACATGTGCCCTTGCAAGAAGCTGCCTCCATACGCATCCATGCTGACCACCCTCCCCCCCCCCCCGTTAGCCGCCCAGTAATAATTGCTAAAGTTCGGCAGCGCCAGCCCTCCCTCTCCCTGACTCCGCCCCAGCATTACCCTCCTAACTCGCGGGGACTCCCCCCCCACCCCCCACCCCCCCCCCCCCCATACAAAGCCCGTGATAACTTTATTGACCCGCTTAAAAAAGGACCGCACAATGAAGATGGGGAGACATTGAACAAAGAACAAACAAAGAACAAAGAAATGTACAGCACAGGAACAGGCCCTTCGGCCCTCCAAGCCCGTGCCGACCATACTGCCCGACTAAACTACAATCTTCTACACTTCCTGGGTCCGTATCCTTCTATTCCCATCCTATTCATATTCATATATTTGTCAAGAAATACAATTGAAATATAAACAGGAATCTCGGGAGGACTGTCATTTTCACCGTTTGGACTCTACCAGCTAGAGACAACGGGAGCGCATCCCATCTCCGGAAATCATCTTTCATCTGATCCACCAACCAGGCCAAGTTCAATATATGTAGCCGGTCCCAATCCCGCGTCACTTGGATACCTCGGTACCTGAAACTGTCCCCTACCCAATCTAAACGGCATTTCCCCCAGTCACCTCTCCTGACCCCTCGCCTGGACCGCAAGCATCTCGCTCTTCCCCATATTAAGCTTATACCCTGAAAACCGGCCGAATTCCCCTAAAATTCCCATAATTTCTTCCATCCCCTCATTTGGATCTGAAACATACAGGTTGTCCGCATACAGCGAGACTCTGTGCCCCCCCCCCCCCCCCCCCCCCGACCAGCCCCTTAAGGCCAACAGAGCAATTGCCAGTGGCTCTATAGCCAGTGCAAACAGCAGTGGGGAGAGGGGGCATCCCTGTCTCGTCCCCCGGTGCAGTCTAAAATAGGCCAAAGTCGTCCTGTTCGGCCGTACACTTGCCAGAGGAGCCTGGTACAGCAACCTGACCCAGTCAATAAAGCCCCTCCCAAATCCGAACTGCCCCAGAACCCCCCATAAATAATCCCACTCAACCCGGTCAAAAGTTTTTTCTGCATCCATCGCGACCACTACCTCCACCTCCCTACTTTCCGGGGGCATCATGGCACGTTTAACAGCCTTCTTACATTGGCCACCATCTGCCTGCCCTTAACGAACCCCGTCTGATCCTCCACAATGACGTTCGGTACACAATCCTCAATCCTGGATGACTAAATTTTGGCCAACAGTTTGGCGTCTACGTTCAACAGGGAAATCGGCCTGTAAGACCCACATAGCTCAGGGTTCTTGTCCCGTTTCAGGATAAGCAAAATCGTGGCCTGTGACATCGTCTGGGGCAGAACCCCTCTTTCCCTTGCCTCATTAAACACCTTCATCAGCACCGGTCCCAATATCCTGGAGAACATTTTGTAGAACTCCACTGGGTACCTGTCCGGTCCCGGGGCCTTACCCGACTGCATGGCCTTCAAGCCCTCCACTATCTCTTCCAACCCGACAGGGGACCCCAGTCCTTCTACCAGCACCCCGTCCACCTTTGGGAAAGTCAGCCCCTCCAGGAAGTGCCTCATCCCCTCCGGTCCCGTGGGAGCAGGGGGTTCCGACTTGTACAACCTGCTGTAGAAATCCCTGAACGCCTTGCTCATCCCTGCCAAGTCCCCAACTAAGTTCCCATCCCCGTCAATAACTTTCCCCATTTCTCTAGCTGTCTCCCTCTTTCTGAGCTGCTGTGCAAGCATCCTGCTGGCCTTCTCACCATGCCCCCCCCTCGCCTTTCTGAGCTGTTCCACTGCGCTCCCTGTGGTTAACAAGCCGAACTCCGCCTGCAGCCTCCACCGTTCCCTTAAAAGCCCTATCTCTGGAGTCTCCGCGTACCTCCTGTCGACTGGAAGAATCTCCTTTACCAGTCGGTCTGTCTCTGCCCTGTCCGTCCTGTCCCTGTGAGCCCGGATCGAGATCAGCTCTCCTCTCACCACTGCCTTCAGCGCTTCCCAGACCACTGCTGCTGAGACCTCCCCCGTATCATTTACCTGCAGGTAATTTTGTATGCATTTCCTCAGCCTCTCGCACACCGCTTCGTCCGCCAACAGCCCTACATCTAACCTCCATTGCGGGCGCTGATTGCTATCTTTACTAACCTGCAGGTCAACCCAGTGTGGAACATGGTCCGAGATTGTGATCGCCGAGTACCCCGTGTCCACCACCCGTTCCAGCAGGGCCCTACCCAAAACAAAGAAATCGATCCTAGAGTATACCTTATGCACATGGGAATAGAAGGAGAATTCCTTCACACTCGGCTGCCTAAACCTTCATGGATTCCAGCCCCCCACCCATCTGCTCCATTGCTGACACCCTGTTCGTTTTCGAGCATGACCAATCCAGGCCGGGATCAATAACTGTATTAAAGTCCCCTCCCATGATCTGCTTGTGCGAGTCCAGGTCCAGTATCTCCCCCAACATCCTCTTTATAAATTTCACGTCATCCCAATTTGGCGCATATACATTAACCAGTACTACCTTCATCCCCTCCAGCTTACCACTAACCATAATATATCGACCCCCACATCCGAAACTATTCTACCCACGTCAAATATCACCCGCTTATTAATCAAGATCGCAACCCCTCTAGTCTTTGTATCCAGCCCCGAGTGGAAGACCTGACTGACCCAGCCTTTCCTCAATCTAACCTGGTCCACTAATCTAAGGTGCGTCTCCTGCAGCATTACCACATCCGCCTTCAATCCCCTCAGATGCACGAACACACGCGCCCTCTTAACTGGCCCATTCAACACCCGAACATTCCAGGTGATCAGCCTAGTTGGTGAGCAAAGTGTACCCCCCCCTCCGCCGATCAGCCATCCCCTTTCTTGGACACGCCTCCAGCCCATGCACCACGCCTCCTCCAGCCCGCCCCCCGGCAGCCCCCGCCACCGACCTCCTCTCTGTCCCTCAACCGAAGTCCCTCCCTCGTCAGCAGAACAACTCCCCCCTCCCCCCTAGCAACACCACTCTGAAACCTAACCCATACAATAAACTAAACATGTGCAAACCCCCCACTGCGCTTCCGTGAGCTAGCTCACCCAGCTAGCTTGGTGCCCCCCACCTCTGGCGCCAAAAAGTCTCCCACATATTGTTCCCTCACCCCCCCCCCCTCTCCCCCCCCCCCTCTCCCCCCCCCCCCTCTCCCCCCCCCCCCCCCCCGGCTCATACAAACAAATTCCCTCATCTAACAATCCCCACACAATCACTCAGCTGAAAGAAAACAAACACCAAAATCCAAACAGGTACGTCTCCATCCCACAAAAGTGCACATCAAAGAAAAAGACATTGCCAACATCCACCAAAAAGAAAACCCGAAAACGAAAAAACTTTTCCCCCCCTTCTTAAACAGAACTCAAAAACAGAAGAGAAGAAATAAAAAAGAGACCCAATATAAGCCAACAAGTTGCATAAAAGTTTGAGAGTTCTGAGCCCCCCACCAGTCCTTTTCGCGAGGTCCAGCGCGTCTTCGGGCAGATGCACTATCAATTACAACGAGACAAGAGTAGAGAGCAATCGAGGCTTTATTAAGCAGAGATGTGTTGCCTCCTGCAGCTGCTACCGAAATGGCAGCAGCTCGGTAAGCACACACATTTATACTCCGCCTACTGGGCAAAGCCAGCAGGCAGGGTTCTACCCCCGTACCTGTAGTACAGGAGCCTTACCTTATTACCTCTAATACACATATTATATAAACAGTGGTGGCTACCACATGGGTGACTCAAAATAATGATGCTGGTCCTCATATGTGCCCCAGAGACGAGCCGGACACAGCAGTCCAAACTTCACCTGTTTCTTGAAGAAGATTGACTTAACTTGGTTGAAGCTTGCCCTTTTCCTAGCCACCTCCACACTCCGGTCCTGGTACACCCGCAGGATACTGTTGTCCCATTTACAGTTCCGCATTCGCTTGGCCCACTGAAGAATACATTCCTTGTCCAGGAACCTGTGGAAACTCACCAGCATTGCTCTCGGAGGGTCCCCCATTTATGGCTTCCTCTCAAGCGCTCTGTACGCCCTGTCCACCTCCAAGGGCCGGGAGAATGTCCCCTCCCCCAGCAGATTTTCAAACATACCGGCTACGTATGCCCCAGCATCCGCTCCTTCAGACCCCTCCGGGAGCCCGACAATTCTTAGGTTCTGCCGACGGGACCTATTTTCTAGGTCCTCCACCTTCTCCAGAAGCCTTTTCTGCTGGTCTCGCAGCATCCCCACCTCCAGCTCCACTGCTGTTTGATGCTCCTCCTGCTCAGCCAGGGCCTTCTCAACCTTCTGGATCGCCCGATCCTGGTCGTCCAATCTGTGCTCCAGCCGTTCAATCGACTCTTTAATGGGGTCCAGGCAGTCCCGTCCTGGATGACCTGCATCAACTGCTTCGTTGATCGCTGGGCCGACACACCAGGAGTCCGGTCCTCGGCCATGCTGTCTCCAGCTGCAGCTTCAGCACAGCTCTTGCCTATCTTTCTATTTCTGCCTTTTCGTGCACTTCTGGTTCTTTTCTCCATACACCAATACGTGGAAAAAGTGCCCAATTGCCTCAGCCTTCAAACTTCCCGTTTAAAACCGGAAAAAAGTCCGGTGGAAAGGTCCAAAAGTCCAACCAGAACAGGAGCCACCAAATGTGTGACTTACTCCTTCAAAGCTGATGTGTTGGGTGTTCTGGATCACATACAGGTCACCAACACTTCAAGTAGTGCAACACTATTTTATTAAAAGGTTAACTATTTAAACATACTTGAACTGTGGGTAAATACGATACTAGCTTTAACTAAAGACAAAGGTTGCCTTGTCCTAACCAGTTGATGCACTCAGCACATGGTGAATGTCTGTGTTGCAGGCTGTGAGCTCTGTGCTCCTAGCTAGCTGCTACTCGAATGAGCGGGAACTCTGATGCCCCCTGTCTTTATCGTGCATGTGCTCTCACTGGTGATTGGCTGTGGTGTTGTGTATGTTGATTGGTCCCACTCTGTGTCCATCAGTGTGTGTCTGCACCATGATATACTGGTGTATATTATGACATCCCCCCTTTTATATAAAAAAATGTGCCTGCGTGACAATACATAGTGTGTGGTGAATGTTCGTGACTGCGTGTGTGCGAAATATTTGCAGGACTATGTACATAAAACTAAGCTATTTACATGGGAAGATGCCTGGTGCAGAAAAAACAGTGTGTCACACAAATAACGAGATGAACACTATATACAAACCACTTGAACAATTAAACGGAAGAACAGAACAGACCAGAGAGTCCATTAGTGCACAAAGTTCACAAATTAAGTCTCTGAGGTGGGCGACGAATTTTGGTTGAGCGCCTCAAGGGTGGGTCAGGAGCCACCGGCTGAGGAGCGGGCTGGACTGCGTCAGAGTGAGGAGGATGCAGAGTAACCGGAATCTCCGCATAGTCCAGGTCAGGGACAACAGGAGGGCGTGGCACTGGCGAGCGCGGAACATGACGAAGGGCACGTCGATTACGGCGCAGAATGGAACCATCTGGTAGACGAACCAGGAACGAGCGGGGAGCCACCTGCCGAAGAACCACAGCAGTTGCAGACCAGCCACCATCCGGAGCCAGAGCAGGGAGATCAGCTTCATGGGAGTCATGAGCCGCCTTGTGCTGTGCGCGAGACAGTTGCATTCGTTGAAGGACCGGAACGTGGCTGAGGTCTGGGACACGAATGGACAGCACCGTCGTCCTCAGGGTGCGACCCATGAGCAGCTGGGCTGGTGACAGGCCAGTGGACAGTGGGGCCAAGCGATAGGCCAGCAGGGCGAGGTAGAAATCGGAACCCGCATCGGCAGCCTTGCAGAGGAGCTGTTTAACTACGTGGACACCCTTCTCCGCTTTGCCATTGGATTGGGGGTACAGGGGACTGGATGTCACATGCACAAAGTTGTACCTCCTGGCAAAGTTGGACCATTCCTAGCTTGCGAAGCAGGGGCCATTGTCCGACATCACAGTGAGTGGGATGCCGTGACGAGCAAAGGTGTCCTTACAGGCATGGATGACTGCAGACGATGTGATGTCGTGCAAACGTACCACCTCCGGGTAGTTTGTAAAATAGTGTACAATCAGAACATAGTCCCTGCCCAGTGCATGGAACAGGTCGATGCCGACCTTGGACCAAGGGGATGTGACCAACTCATGGGCTGTAGGGTCTCACGTGGTTGGGCCGGCTGGAACCGCTGACAGGTGGGGCAGTTGAGCACTGTGTTGGCGATGTCGTCATTGATGCCGGGCCAGAACACTGCCTCTCGGACGCATCGGCGGCACTTCTCCACGCCAAGATGGCCCTCGTGTAGCTGTTCCAAGACAAGCTGGCGCATGCTGTGCGGGATAACAGTGCGGTCAGCTTCAGGTTCAGGAGGACACCATCGACTACCGCCAGATCGTCTCTGATGTTGTAGAACTGCGGGCATTGGCCCTTGAGACACCCGTCTGTTAGATGGCGCATGACATGCTGTAGCAGGGGGTCAGCCGCAGTCTCACAGCGAATTTGGACGAGGCCTTCATCCGTAGCCGGTAGATTGGAGGCCACATGGGCGTCAACCTGGCAGACGAATCCCGCTGGGTCACACGGGGTGTTGACTGCCCTGGACAGAGCGTCGGCTATGATCAGGTCTTTGCCCGGGGTGTGTACGAGCTGGAAGTCGTATCGCCGGAGTTTGAGCAGAATGCGCTGGAGGCGAGGCGTCATGTCGTTCAAATCTTTTTGTATTATATTGACCAGCGGGCGATGGTCAGTCTCTACGGTGAATTGGGGAAGGCCGTACACATAATCATGAAACTTGACGACACCGGTCAAAAGGCCCAAGCACTCCTTTTCTATCTGCGCGTAGCGCTGTTCCATGGGGGTCATGGCGCGTGACGCATTTGCAACGGGGGCCCATGATGAGGCCTCATCACGTTGCAGGAGCACTGCCCCAATGCCAGATTGGCTGGCATCGGTTGAAATTTTTGTCTCTTTCGCTGGATCAAAAAAGGCCAATACCGGGGCCGTGGTACGTTTGGTTTTAAGTTCTGCCCATTCGCGCTCGTGGGCAGGAAGCCATTGAAAGTCTGTCGTCTTCCTGACCAGGTTCCTGAGAGCTGTGGTATGAGAGGCGAGGTTGAGGATGAACTTCCCTAGGAAGTTGACCATGCCCATAAATCGGAGGACCGCCTTCTTGTCCTCTGGCTTTTTCATGGCTGTGATGGCAGCCACCTTGTCTGCATCCGGCCGCACACCCAACTGGGAGATGTGGTCCCCTAGGAACTTCAGTTCTGTCTGGCCGAAGGAGCATTTGGCTCTGTTGAGGCGTAGGCCCTGCTCCCATATGCGTTTGAACACGCGCTGGAGGCGACTGATATGCTCCTGCGGGGTGGTGGACCAAATGGTTATGTCGTCGACATAGACACGAACACCTTCAATGCCTTCCATCAATTGTTCCATGATCCTGTTGAATACTTCTGATGCCGATATGATCCCCAAACGGCATCCTGTTGTAACAATATCTGCCAAAAGGGGTGTTAAAGGTACACAGTTTCCTGCTGGATCTGTCTAGTTGAATTTGCCAGAATCCTTTTGAGGCGTCAAGTTTGGTGAAGAGCTTGGTGCGAGCCATCTCGCATGTGATCTCTTCGCGCTTGGGGATTGGGTAATGCTCCCTCATTATGTTGCGATTCAGATCCTTTGGATCAATGCAGATTCTGATCTCGCCAGAAGGCTTTTTTACGCACACCATGGAACTGACCCAGTCGGTTGGTTCCGTAACTCTGGAGATCACTCCTTGGTCTTGGCGGTCCTGCAGCTGATGCTTGAGGCGGTCCTTGAGGGGTGCTGGGACTCTGCGACGTGCATGCACCACAGGTGTGGCATTCTGTTTGAGTATGATCTTGTAAGTATATGGGAGCGTGCCCATGCCTTCAAAGACGTTGCGGTGCTGGTCGATGATGGCGTTGAGTTGCGCCCTGAAATCAGCATCCTGGAAGGCAGACGCGTCATCAGGAGAGAGAGAGTGAAGTCTTTGAACGAGGTTTAGCAGCTTGCACGCCTGTGCGCCAAGCAGAGAGTCCTTCGAGGAGCCCACGATCTCGAAAAGAAGGATGACTTTTCGTGACTTGTGCATCACTTCGAGTTGGCATGAGCCGCTAGCAGGAAAGATGTTGCCATTGTAGTCCAATAGCTGGCAGGCTGATGGAAGAATGGTTGGATTGACACGAAGGCCTTGGGAAGCAGACCACGCCATGAGATTGGCGGAGGCACCAGTGTCTAGGCGGAATCGTATTTGGGCCCGGTTGACCGTCAGGGTGGCACACCACTCATCGTCTGGATCGATGCTGTATACCAACAGCGGCTGGTGTCTTTGCTTCGGGGACAGCCTGTTTTTCGTTACGACACCGACTCGAAAAGGCGCCTTCAGGTCCTCGGTGTCACTGCTGTGCGGGAGGTCAGAATCGGACTCAGTGACCGTGGGTTGAATTGCCCGAACATTCCTGCGAGGCTGGCTGAAGCGATATGAATTGGAAGGCTGAGCTGCTCGACAGCAGGCAGCATAGTGACCAAGTCTTCCACATTGTAGGCATTGTCGAGATTTTGCGGGGCATTGCCACTTTAAATGGGCGGAGCCACAGTTGGCGCACGTCGTGACGTCAGCACGTTCACTGCGCCACCGCGCATACGCGGTGCGGTCATGCGTGATGCGCCCCTACGCATTATGTTTCTCCATGTCGTCGTCCCCTCGTTTGGTGCGTACAAGCGCGGGAGTCCGCGAAAAGCGCGCAAAATGGCCACCTTCATCCAGGCTGAGGCCCTAGAGGTGCTCAATCACTTGGACCCGTTCCGCCTCGTGGGGACCTTGCCGCGCCGTTTCAGCCCCTTGTATTTGTGAGTAGCGACTGGTGGCATTTTCATGTAGGACACAGGTCTCGATGGCGGTCGCTAGGGTGAGTTGCTTTACTTTGAGGAGCTGCTGATGTAGGTGGTCCGACTGAACACCGAAAACGATCTGGTCGCGTATCATGGAGTCGGAGGTGGGCCCGTAGCTACAAGGATGCGGAGGTACATTAGAAAGGATTGGAAAGATTCGTCCTTACCCTGCAAACGCTGCTGGAACACGTAGCGCTCAAAACTTGCATTCACCTCTACGCTGCAGTGAGTGTCAAATTTGAGGAGAACCGTCTTGAACTTCGTCTTGTCTTCGTCATCTGCAAAGGTGAGAGAGTTGAAAATATGGATGGCATGGTCCCCGGCCGTAGAGAGGAGAAGAGCAATCTTTCTGGTGTCTGAGGCACCCTCCCTGTCGTCTCTTCGAGGAAGAGCTGGAAGCGCTGTTTGAAAATCTTCCAATTGGCCCCGAGGTTGCCGGCGATGCAGAGCGGCGGCGGCGGGCTGATGTTGTCCATGTTGCAGGATGACGGAATGCTGGCGGAAGAGGCAGATCACTTGCAGGTAGGTCTAAGAAGTGTTAGTATGCCACCACACCTGGTATCATGATGTGTTGGGTGTTCTGGATCACATACAGGTCACCAACAATTGAAGTAGTGCAACACTATTTTATTAAAAGGTTAATTATTTTAACATACTTGAACTGTGGGTAAATATGAACTAGCTTTAACTAAAGACCTTTGCCTTGGCCTAACCAGCTGATGCACTCAGCACATGGTGAATGTCTGTGTTGCAGGCTGTGAGCTCTGTGCTCCTAGCTAGCTGCTACTCGAATGAGCGGGAACTCTGATGCCCCCCTGTCTTTATAGTGCGTGTGCTCTCACTGGTGATTGGCTGCGGTGTTGTGTATGTTGATTGGTCCCACTGTGTGTCCATCAGTGTGTATCTGCACCATGATATACTGGTGTATATTATGACAATAGCTGCCACTGGAAGTCTACCACTTTTCTTTCTTGAGGCGAACGCCAGCCTCCTGAAATTTCTTTAACACCTCTGAGTTTGCTACATGCTCAGCCTTGGTCAATCCAGTTGTACAGACATCATCAAGGTAAACTACAACCCTTGGTAGCCCCGGTAGCAGAGTCTCCATCATCCTTTGAAATCTTTGTGTGTGTTTATTGTGAGATACCCCTGGGAAACATAATCTAATTCGAGTTGCTGGTATGTGAAATGAAAAATGAAAATCGCTTATTGTCACAAGTAGGCTTCAAATGAATTTACTGTGAAAAGCCCCTAGTCGCCACATTCCGGCACCTGTTCGGGGAGGCTGATACGGTATGTGTGACTCATATCCAGCTTTGTGTAAAATTATCCTCCTGCCAGCTTTTGCATTCAATTCTCGGGATTGGATATTTATCCAATTTGGTGGTCTGGTTGACTGTTAGCTTATAACCGCCATAAATGCAAATGGTCGTGTCTGGTTTCAAGACAGGGACTATAAATGCTACCCATTCCGACACCTCAACTGGATGGCTAATGCATAGTTCGTCCAACCTGTTTAACTCAGTATCCACTTTCTCTCGTAAGGCATATGGTACCGATCTTGCCCTAAAGAATCGGAGAGTTGCCTTTGGATCAATGCAAATCTTAGCTTGTAGTCCTTTGATTTTGCCTAATTCATCTCAAAAGACTTGTATTTTCTTACCAGTTCGGGCAGTTCCCCTTTACGCACTTGAAAAATCTCAGCCCAATTCAAGGCTTGGTCCTTCATCCGTCACTGTATCATTGGGAGCTGGGTAGACTGCTGTCCATAATTTACAGGTACCATCATGGTGCCATTTATTTTTGTTGCATCTCCTGCATAAGTCTTTCTTGGCAGAAGTTCAATGGTTGGACTCCCTCTCTTAAGTACTGAAATGTATGATCGCCCATCACAGTGGCTGATCCACTTGCATCTTAAGGGGCTTCCCATTTACCCGGAGCATGACAGTTATAGGATCTATCGTGCCTGTTTTTTAGATTAAACAGAGTGAATACCAGAATTACTGGTGCCAGGCTCTTCCACACTGTACACTTGTAACATCTTGGTTGACCGATTACTCGACGATCTTGATTTGGCTCAGCTCTGCTTTGTCAAATGTCCTTTTCTGGGGCGGCATGTGGCGCAGTGGTTAGCACTGGGACTGTGGCGCTGAGGACCTGGGTTCGAATCCCAGCCCTGGGTCACTGTCCGTGTGGAGTTTGCACATTCTCCCCGTGTCTGCGTGGGTTTCACCCCCACAACCCAAAGATGTGCAGGTTAGGTGGATTGGCCACGCTGAATTGCCCTTAATTGGCGAAAAAGTAAATAATTGGGAACTCTAAATTTATTTAAAAAAAAGAAATGTCCTTTTCTGATCTGAGAGAATAACACTCAGTGCGCGATTCTCCGGAAACATTTCTAAGTCTGGCAGCGAGAGGGAACTGCAGCGAGCTTCCCAGCGCTCAGCCCGGCAAGGCCGGATATACTATTCAATGTTAATTGGTCCACTTAACGAGGCCCCATGGTCTTGGCGCCGTAAATGAAGGCTCGCCAGCTGATTCGCCAGTTCGCAACAATGGTACCAAGCAGACTGGCCCAAGATTTGGGGATTCAGACCTGGGGAGGCCGCTAGACGCAGTGGAGGCCACAAGGGATGTTATGTTCCTCCGAGGGTCCTGGAGGGTTAGCCATAGGGCAGCCAGTGCTGCATGGGATGAGATAGCGGCAGCTGTGAGTGCAGGGAGTGTGACCAGGAGGACTGGCCTCCAGTGCCGGAAAAAGGTCAACAACCTACACCGGGCAGCACGAGTGAGTTGACACCAACCCCCCCCCCCCCAACCCCCCGAGACCTTTCCGTTCCACACGAGCATCCCCCCCAACTCTTCATGCGACCCCCAACCCTCCCTCTACCCACTCCCCCTTCAATCCCCCTCCCCGTTCCGTCCCAACACCCAACATGTTAGGGAGCGGCCAGGACTTTCAGAGGGAGATGTCGGCGACCCTCCAACAGGTTCATAGCCGCTTGGAGGAGTCCCAGAGGCTACCGGCACAGGAGATGGTGCTGGAAATGAGTTGCACAGAGGCGAACACTGCAAGAGTGGCGATTGCAGTGGAGAGCCTGGTGCATGACGTTGGTGTCCAAGGTATGGCGCAGTCTGTGACGGCCATGGCTGAGGATCTCGGCAGAATGTCCGACTCGCTGGGGGATGTGACCCAGTACCAGGCTGAACTTGATCAGGTTCTGTGGCGCATGTCCCGCTCTCAGATAGGCATGGCCGAGGCGCTGTGGAGCTAGTCCCAGTCCCAGGTGGGCATTGCCGAGGCGCTCCTGAGCATGGCCCGGTCACCAAGGAACATTGCCAATGGCGTCGACAAGATGGTACAGACCATGGGGAGCCATCAGGTCTGGCAGAGCTAGATGATGCAGGGGCAACCAGGGCTCGAACCAGCTGGCCCTCCATCCTAAGAGCACCGAGCGGGAGGCAGGGGTGCCGGGTGCCAACCCGGACACGTCCCATGGAGTGGCGCCGGTGACCACCAGCTCCCCTGAGTTCCACCCTCTGATGAGGCCACATCTCACAGCCAGCACATGGGACAGGGCTACACGGATGTGCCTGGGCCGCCAACATGTGAACCGGGGACCTCAGAGCCTCCAGAGGACACCCGCTGGGGGCATTGAAGACCACGGGATGTGGTAGGTAGCTGGCTGCCTCCAGCTCAGATGTGCATCCTGGACACACAACTAGGTATAACGATAGAGCTAGGAGGGCCAAGCACATCGAGGATCACTGAGGGCACTGGGGGAGGAGGTGGGGAGTGAGGGGATGGGGGAAGGGGCAGCACCATTGGAAGGGTGGGGAATTGTGAAACACAATAAACACCCTTGTGCACAACCAGTATGACGCCTCTGTCAGTTTCTTCCGCAATGCGGCCATACCTCCAAACACTAGGCCCATCTCTCCAGGCATCTCCCCCTCCCCGTGGCACTTGCCCACCCTCCTGTCGTGGACATGTCCCCAGAGCTGTGTACCATCCCCTGGATGTTCGGATGTTGGCTGCTGCATGTATGGTGTTGCCTCCCACACTGTTCAAGCCAGTCTCCATGCATTAAGATGTGATTGGGATGTTAGGCAATGTCTCCCACATGCTACATGGCCCACCCACCCACGGGAATCCACTTGGGATGTGTGAAGTGCTCACTTAACCATGATTGCCAATTCCCTATTAGCAATAGCCTTCAGCTGCACAACCAGAGGCCTCGGCAGTCGGTGGGGCTTATGGGTGGTCGATGGCGCAGACGAGCAGGGAAAAGGGTTGCCCCCGGAACAGGTACGGACAATCCAGGCGTTGGCATGATGGTGCCGCGCGCAGGTGCCCGCCCCCAAGCCCCTCTCCCCACTCTCCCATGGCGGCCCACCGCTGAGGAGGGTCCATCCCCCCTCCCAGATGAGCACTGGGGTGGCAAGGCCCCCGGACTCTTTGCCTGTGAGCAAAGATTGCTACTCACATCCTCGGCTCCCCACAGAAGCCCTTCCGCCAGGTTCATCTTTTTAAAAAGGAGTACTAATCGGCACTTGCTGGGTTGCCAATGAATGAGGCTGTTGTTGATTGTATGGAAATGGGGCTTAAGTGGTGATAATTGGTTTCTCGCCACGCTATGGCAAGATCCCGATTTCGCCTCGGGGAGCGAGCCAGTTGCATCGCAAACTGTTTGGCGCCTGGCGTGGTTCTCGTTTCCTGCCTATCCCACTATTCACCTGCTTGAGTGAGAACACAACGAGGCCAGAGAATCGCGTCCTCAGCCTCCTTAAACATACATGATTCAAGAGTGTGGCTACGTCCACATCGGTAATATTCCACTTTAAGTATCATTGTCTGATTGCCTCCACTGTATCTGTTTTGTTGGTGACTGAAACTTTTTCCCGTTTTGAGGCTGCATCGCCGGTTTTGGTGCCATGGCCAGCTACAGGTTCCCACCCTAACTGGTGAATGGCATCATTGTCTGCGCTCGGCAGCTCTTGTGCATCTTTTTCAACACTTTCTATGGCCAGTGCTATCTCCATTTATTGTTTAAAATTTATGTCAACCTCTGCAAGCAATCTGCATTGAATAGCATCGTTGATCACGCCACTGACTAACCTATCCCACAATATGTCATTTATGGTCGTTACAAAGTCACAATACTCTGATAATTGTTTGGTTTAGCAATGGAAGTCACGCTTGATTCGCCTGGAGCTCTCACCTTCGAATAAAATTTGAATCTCTGGAGTATGACTGATGGTTGGGACTATCAGCACATCTCTTCCCCTTTAATTCCTTTACACAATCTTCAATAACTAATTTACTCAATCCTAAATTCTAACTAAACATTATATTTCTGGAGCCTCCTCCCCCAGTGAGTTGTTTAATTGTCGAACAGCATTAACTTTTAAAAAAAATATTTTAATTCAAATTTGTTACATATTTTCAACAACAGAAATAAGAAATAAGAAAAAACAAAGAACACATAAATAAACATCTTATAGCTTTGTCACGTATTCCCCCAATATACAAGCCCCCCATTAAACGATAATAAACACAGTAGTAAACACCAAGTACCCCCCCCCCCCCCGGGGTTGCTGCTGCTGCTGACCACCTCCTAACGCTCCGCTGGAAAGTCTAGGAACGGTTGCCACCGCCTGAAGAACCCTTGCACAGATCCTCTTAAGGCAAATTTTACCCTCTCCAATTTAATGAACCCTGCTATGTCACTGATCCAGGCTTCCACGCTTGGGGGCCTCGCATCCTTCCATTGTAGCAGAATCCTCCGCCGGGCTACCAGGGACGGAAAGGCCAGAATACTGGCCTCTTTCGCCTGCACTCCCGGCTCGTCCGATACCCCAAATAGTGCGAGCCCCCAATTTGGCTCAACCCGGATTTTTACCACCTTAGACACCGTCCTCGCAATGCCCCTCCAGAACTCATCCAGCGCTGGGCACGCCCAGAACATGTGGGCATGATTTGCTGGGCTCCCAGAACACCTCACACACCTGTCCTCCACTCCAAAAAACCGACTCAGCCTTGCCCCCGTCATACGCGCCCTGTGCAGAACCTTAAATTATATCAGGCTAAGCCTGGCGCAAGAGGAGGAAGAATTTACCCTACCCAGGGCGTCTGCCCACGTACCCTCGTCTATCTCCTCCCCCAGCTACTCCTCCCATTTACTTTTCAGCTCCTCCACTGAGGCCTCCTCCTCCTTCTGCATCTCCTGGTAGATCGCCGAGACCTTGCCTTCTCCAACCCACACACCCGAGAGCACCCTATCCTGGATCCTACATGCTGGCCGCAACAGAAATTCCCTCACCTGCCGTCTTACAAACGCCCTTACCTGCATGTACCTGAAGGCATTTCCAGGGGGCAGCCCAGATTTTTCCTCCAGCGCCCCAAGGCTCACAAACGTCCCGTCTATAAACAGGTCCCACGTCCTTCTAATACCTGCCCTGTGCCAGCTCAGGAACCCCCCATCCATTCTCCCCGGGACAAACCGATGGTTCTCTCGGTTCGGGGCCCACACCGAAGCCTCTGCCTCCCCCCCTGTGGCGTCTCCACTGCCCCCAAATTTTGAGGGTCGCCGCCACCACTGGACTCGTGGTGTACCTTGTCGGCAGGAGCAGCAGCAATGCCGTCACCAGCGCTCTCCGTCTCGTGCCCACACAGGACGCCATCTCCAGCCTCTTCCACGCCTCCCCCTCCCCCTCCATTACCCACTTGCGTATCATCGCCACATTGGCAGCCCAGTAGTACCCACACAGATTAAGCAACGCTAGCCCTCCTCTGTCCCTGCTCCGTTCCAGAAACACCCTTCTCACCCTTGGGGTCTTTTTCGCCCATTCAAACCCTATGATGCTCCTGCTGACCCGCTTAAAAAAGGCCTTCGGGATCACGATGGGGAGGCACTGGAATATAAAAAGGAACCTCGGGAGCACCGTCATCTTCACCAACTGTACCCTAACCGCTAGGAAGAGTGGCAGCATATCACACCCTTTAAACTCCTCCTCCATCTGCTCCACCAGCCTCGTCAAGTTGAGCGTGTGTAGGGCCCCCCAGCTCCTGGCCACCTGGATCCCTAGGTACAGAAAACTCCTTTCCGCCCTCTTCAGTGGAAGCTCGTCTATCCCCCTTCCCTGGTCCCCTGGGTGTTCCACAAAGAGTTCACTCTTCCCCACGTTGAGCTTATACCCGGAAAAGTCCCCAAACTCCCTGAGGATCCGCATCACCTCCAGCATCCCCCCCACTGGGTCCGCCACATACAGTAACTGGTCGTCTGCATACAGTGATACTCAGTGTTCCTCCCCCCCCACCCCCCACCCCCCTGCCCCGCACCAGCCCCCTCCAGTTGCTGGACTCCCTCAAAGCCATCGCCAAAGGTTCAATTGCCAACGCAAATAGCAGGGGGGTTAGGGGGCACCCCTGCCTCGTCCCCCGGTACAGCCGAAAGTATTCCAAACCTCCTCCGATTTGTGGTCACACTCGCCACCGGAGCTTCGTCCAGTAACCTAACCCAAGTAACGAACCCCTCCCCAAACCCGAACCTCCTCAACACTTCCCACAGGTACCCCCACTCCACCCTATCGAAGGCCTTCTCCGCATCCATAGCCGCCACTATCTCCGCTTCCCCCTCCACTGCAGGCATCATGATTACATTTAGGAGCCTCCGCACATTGGTGTTTAGCTGCCTTCCCTTCACAAAACCCGTCTGGTTCTCGTGGATCACCCCCGGAACACAGTCCTCAATTCTGGTAGCCAACACCTTCGCTAACAGCTTCGCATCCACGTTGAGGAGCGAGATTGGCCTATACGACCCGCACTGTAAAGGGTCCTTGTCCCGCTTCAAGATCAGCGAGATCAGCGCCCTGGACATCGTCAGGGGTAGGGCCCCCCCTCCCTCGCCTCATTGAAAGTCCTCACTAGTAGTGGGCCCAACAGGTCCATATACTTCCTGTAAAATTCCACCGGGAACCCATTTGGCCCCGGGCCTTCCCCACCTGCATACTCCCCAGCCCCTTACTCAGCTCCTCCAGCCCTACCGGTGCCCCAAGACCCGCCACCTGCCCCTCCTCTACCCTCAGGAACCTCAGCCGGTCCAGAAAACGACGCATCCCCCCCTCCTCCGTCAGGGGCTGAGACCTATACAGCCCCTCATAGAAGTCTCTAAACACCCCATTTATTCCCACCGCACTTCGCACCGTGTTCCCCCCTTTATCCCTAACTCCCCCAATCTCCCTCGCCGCATTCCGCTTCCGCAGCTGGTATGCCAGCATCCGGCTAGCCTTCTCCCTGTATTCATACACTGCCCCTTGCACTTTCCTCCACTGCACCTCTGCCTTCTTGGTAGTTAACAGGTCGAACTCGGCCTGGAGGCTTCGTCGCTCCTTGAGTAGTCCCTCCTCGGGGACCTCCTATCTACCCTTAAAATCTCCCCCACCAACCTCTCCCTCTCTCTCCTCTCCTTCCCTCCTTGTGGGCCCTAGTGGAGATTAGCTCTCCCCTAATCACTGCCTTCAGCATCTCCCAGACCACCCCTACCTGCACCTCCCCATTATCGTTCACCTCTAGGTATCTTTCAATACATCCCCGGATCCGCCCACTCACCTCCTCATCCGCCAGCCAACCCACCTCCAGGTGCCTCTCCTCCCCTAGCTCGAGCTCCACCCAGTGCGGGGCATGGTCTGAGATGGCTATGGCCGAATACTCCGTGTCCTCCACCCTCGGGATCAGCGCCCTGCTCAAAACGAAGAAGTCAATCCGGGAGTAGGCTTTATGGAGTGGGAAAAGAAAGAGAATTCCCTGGCCCACAGCCTAACAAACCTCCATGGGTCCAGTTGACGGAACAATAGGTGGTAACCAGCAGGAGGTTGCTGTGTCCATTTTTGACCTGATGCCATCAGATTTCATGGGGGTCCCAAGGTGATGTTGGCTCTCAGGGGAACTCCCTGTATACCACTGTGCCACTACTCTGCTGGGTTTGTCCTGCCGCTGGGACAGAACATACCCAGGAATGGTGATGGTGGTGTCCGAGTCTTTGGAGCAGCTCTGCCAAAGCCCCCCAGCCCGGGTGTTAGCCGTCAGCGTGCAGGGTTGCCCTTCCAGCTTTAGACTTTGTAATGGTTTGATACACAGAATTTTCATAGAATTTACAGTGCAGAAGGAGGCCATTCGGCCCATCGAGTCCGCACCGGCCCTTGGAAAGAGCACCCCACCCAACCGCACACCTCCACCCTATCCTATCCCCACAACCCAGCAATCCCACCCAACTAAGGGCAATTTTGGACACGAAGGGCAATTTAGCATGGCCAATCCACCTAACCTGCACAGCTTTGGACTGTGGGAGGAAACCGGAGCACCCGGAGGAAACCCACGCACACACGGGGAGAACGTGCAGACTCCGCACAGCCAGTGACCCAAGCCGGGAATCGAACCTGGGACCCTGGAGCTGTGAAGCAATTGTGCTATCCACAATGCTACCGTGCTGCCCCTGCAATTTCAAGGGGCATTTAAGAGTTAACCACATTTCAGTGGGCCTGGAGTCACATGTAAGGCATTCCAGGTAAGGATGGCAGATTTCCTTCTCAAAAAACCTGTGGCTCCAGGGAATTAGCCTGAACCTTTGGATTATTAGTGGCATTACAACTACACTACTGCCTCCTCTTGTTACTAATGCGTGCTTTTTAATGTCATAACAACTTGCTCCCTAATTTCCACTCTCATGCTTTCGAAAATCATTTTGAATATTTGTCCTCTGGTTATGATTATCTGCGAATGGAAATATTTTTTCCCTATTAACCACAGCAACACTTTCAAATATTTTGAATACCTCTACCAGATTTCCCCTTGAGCGTCTCTTCTGCACAGGGAACAATCAGAGCTTCTCCAGTCTCTACGAACTGAAGTCCCTCACCCATGGGACCATTCTGATAAATCTCCTCAGCATCTTCTCAAAGGCCTTGACATCTTGAAGTGTGGTGCCCAGAATTGGGCACAATATTCCAACTGAGGCCTAACCAATGATTCACAAAAGTCTGGAATAATCCCTTTACTTTTGTAATCTGGACCTCTCATAATAAGATCAATGATCCACTTTGCTTTGTCAACATTTTCTTAATTTGTCCTGCCGCCTTTCAAAGATTTGTGTATGATCACCCCCCACCTTTCCTTGATCCTGCATCCTCTCCAAAACTGCCCTTTTTTGTTTATATTGCCTTCCTTCCAAAATGCATTTCTTCAAACTTCCATACCCAAACTTTTTCATATAATTTGACATATTGTGCTTTCAACAGCTTTCATGTCACATCAACTGCCACCAATTGCTACCATTTTGTCATCATTTGATATCACTTGCACACACAAGCAATCATCTGGCTTACATTCTGTTTCATTCTCTCTCAGAACTGACCATCCAGCTATTATTTTTGCACAGAACCATACTTGCAATGTCAAATGATAGTTATCAACTGACGTCATTGTCATTGGTTTGTCGTCCTGCAGTGATTGCAATGATATGTGACTATAAATGCAGCCACAATCAATCCCAACTGATTAAGTATGCAATGTGCAGGATCACACTCCCTCCACAACCCCTCGCAGCCTCTCTCTCTCTTTCCTCTCTGTCCACTCCCTCCTGCCACATCCCTTATTCTCCTCCCCAAATCCCTTCTGTTTCCCCTCCCCCTCTTCCCTCCCTCCCTCCTCCTCCCCCCTTTTCCTCTGCCCCGTCCCCTCCCCTACTTTCCCCCTCCTCTTCTCTACCCATCTCCCCCACCCCTTGCCCTCCCTCCTCTCTCTCCCACCTCTCCTTTCCCCCCTTCTCTCTCCCGCAACAAATGATCGCCATTTACAAGGCTGCCTGAACCCAGAAGTGAGGTTTTACGGGGCAGCCCTGTGAAGCGTTGAAATCGGCGCCGGAACAGCATTGTGGAACGATGCTTGGGAAAGTTGAAAGGAGCAGGTTCAGAGGCCAAGACTTCAGAGGCCTCACTGCCTGGAGATTCGAGGGAGGGGAGGATTAGGGGTGAGTGACTAGAGGGAGGGGGTAAGGGAGAGAGGCTGGAGGGGGGGGGGGGGGAGCAAGCGACTGGATGTGGAGAGGCTGGAAGGGAGGTTGGGTTATCAAGGCAAATAGGCTGGAGGGTGGCAAAATTTGAGTGTGGGGTCTGGGAGGAGGGTTTATACCCTCAGACAGGAGCTGTGGGGTGGGTACATTTTAGATCATGAGACCTGGAGGGTGGGAGAGATGGAAAATATAGCCCCTGAGATTAGAATCAATTAACTGCAGGGCATTAGATGGTGCTCTCAAGGGTTTTGTGCATAGAATCATAGAATCCGTACAGGCAAAAGGGGGCTATTTGGCCCATCGAGACTGCACTGACCGTCTGAAAGAGCACCCTACCTAGGCCCACTCTCCCACCCTATCCCCGTAATGCCATAACCCCACCTAACCACATAGCAGAGCAACTTTTATGGATGTAATGAAAAAATTATTAATTCAGATATCAATACAGGTTGCTGAGCATGCCAGGATAGCTTTGAGCATGACAGGATTAGCTTTGAGCATGACTGGATTAACTTTGAGCTTGACAGGATTAGCTTTGTGTTCGCTGGGTTTTGTTTTGAGCACACCAGAATTAATTTTGAGCACGCCAGGATTAGCTTTGAATCCACCAGATTATCTTTGAGCAAACCAGGATTATCTTTGAGCACACCGGGATTATCTTTGAGCACACCAGGATTATCTTTGAGCACACCGGGATTATCTTTGAGCACACCGGGATTATCTTTGAGCACACCGGGATTAGTTTTGAGCATCAGGATTAGCTTTGAATGCACAAGGATTCGTTTTGAGCATGTCAGGATTAGCTTTCAGTGCACCGTGATAGCTCAGAACATGCCAGGATTAGATTTGAGTGTGCTGGAATTAATTTTTCGTCCACTGGGATTAACTTTGAACATGCGGGGATTAACTCTGAGTGTATGGGGATAGCATTGAGTCACCATCAAATTCATTCCAAGTTAAAGCTATTAATGCAAAATTGTAACTGAGAGCATTGAGCACACATGAAAGCAAAAATGATGTCAAAACCTTTGTGTAATTCTCTTATTAAATTTCATCTGCCATGTGTCTAGCTTTTTCACCACTATCCTTATCATTGTTTTAAAGGGTTTCACACAACAAATCAATGTAACTGCATGATGCATGATTTGTGATTGACATAGGAAGGGAAGGTTGGTCTCTGTGTTTGCTTCAGTACAAAGAGTGTAGAACCCTAAGAGGCACTGACAATGGGACAGTGCCTAAAGTGAACACTAGGATATATATTGGAACATTCTCATCATACACACTCCATGGTAGGATTTGGCTGTGATATGTACCACATTATTTTAACTCTATCAACTTTTCTTGAAGTGGTGCAGAATAAGGTGCCAGCAAATCGAAGGACAAGGTCATTGAGTTGGTGAAAGTGAGCCATGCATAAGTCTAAAGCCAGCATAATAGTAATCTTTATTGTCACAAGTAGGCTTACATTAATACTGCAATGAAGTTAGTTGCCACATTCCGGCGCCTGTTCAGGTACACAGAGGGAGAATTCAGAAGGTCCAAATTACCTAACAGCACGTTTTTCAGGACTTGCGGGAGAAAACCGGAGCACCTGGAGGAAACCAACACAGACACAGTGAGAGCGTGCAGACTCCTCACTGACAGTGATCCACGCCGGGAATTGACCCTGGGACCCTGGCGCTGTGAAGCAATAGTGCTAACCACTGTGCTACCGTGCCGCCCAATCTAGCGCGCACACTGATGAGGAAGTATTGCCAATTAAACAAAAGAAGGAAGTGTATTTGTACATCATCTTTCACATCATCAGGACATCACCAGTTGCTTTGGATCCAATGACACACTCATGCAGTTGGTCAATTTCCAACAACAACACCCCCCATTAATATAGCAACTTTAATATAGAATAATGTTTCAAACTGTTTCACAAGAGCATTTCTGAACAAAGAAAATTAACTCTGAGCTACATCAGGGAATATGAAGGCAGGTGATCTAAAGCTTTGTCAAAGGTCTGTTTTAAGGAGCATCTTTAAGGAGAAGAGGTTGAGAGGTTTACGAATGGAACCACAGTGCTTCAAGCCAGGCAGCTGAAGACACGGCCAACAATGTGATGAACTTCATGGGATTGTGCAAAGGGAACCAATACAAGCAGGCATTGATGAATTTCTGATAATCCTTTGATGTGGAAGAGTTTCTCTGCTCACCTTGGTCTGCTGCCAGTTTGTTAAAGGCAAAATGAGGAAAATATTTGTGAAGAATGTGTCAGTGTGCTGCTTCATACCATCAGTGCTCTGTGACTGACATTGTTGATGCACCATGAAGTGGCTTTGAATGAATCAAAGGTTGAAGGAAGGTGTGTTCACCTCCAGAGTGACTGCCGGTGCCAATCCTGTGGTGGGGTGGTTTACAGGTCAGATTACATCTGTTGGCACAGCCCCATCACTGACTCTGGTGAAGTGAACACAAGAACTAGGAGCAGGACTAGGCCATTCTACGCCGTAAGCCTGCTTCGCCATTTGGTAAGATGATGGCTGATCTGCCTGTGGCCTCAACCCCACTTTCCTCTCTATCCCTATAGGTCATGACTCCTTTTCGGTCAAAGTGGAGCTTTGGTGAATGGTGGTCAGAGATTCCAGGTAGATTTTTTGAGTCTACACTCAGTTGCATCAGAAATGCCAGTTTGTCACTGGTGTCTTACCTCTGTCCTTTTGGCATCTCCTGGGCAGGGGGCACGGAGGAGCTGTGGTGAGGAGTGGTGGGTGCCAGACAAAGTGCTGTCCACAAAATCCTGTTCTGGTCCTAGGCCCAGGTTTCTGGTGTGGTCGGGTCCGGGACATATATCAGTGTTTAAAGTGGACAAAGTTCAAAATTCAAGACACTTGCTCAGAGAACGAAGCCACTGGATTCCATGGTTTTTCAATGAACAAAAATAACCTTTACTAAACCACATCAAAAAGATAATTTCCAATATCTATCTTATACTCAACATGTCTTATACTTAACATTCAGAGGACGGCATGTGGCGCAGTGGCTAGCACTGGGATGGCAGCGCTGAGGACCCAGGTTCGAATCCTGGCCCTGGGTCACTGTCCGTATGGAGTTTGCACATCCTCCCCATGTCTGCGTGGGTTTCACCCGCACAACCCAAAGATGTGCTGTTAGGTGAATTGGCCACGCTAAATTGCCCCTTAATTGGAAAACAAAATAATTGGGTACTCTAAATTTAAAAAAAAATACTTAACATCAGAGTAACTTTAAGGTACATATGAATTAACAGGCAAACTGTGATCCAAAACATCACATTGCACAATAAATGGCAGATATGACCAAGACAGAGTCTACAGATTTCTCAACAATCCACCTAGATGTCAATAAATTTTTGTCAGTCAGCAACAACAACCTCTCTTTGCATTTATCTATTTCACTTGTAAAACAGCAAGAAATGTCTAAGGGCGGAGTTTTATGCAAAGAGCAGACATTAAAAGTTGCCAGAAAAAAACAGCAAGCCTGTTGTTATAACCTGCCTGCTTACCATTGGCTGGGGACTAATGACAATCCCACAATCCTGTGGGAGTATGAGCTTCCCCAATGAGGGGGGCGGAGAAATCATTAGCAGACTCCCTGTGTAAATAAAGCTGGCCGGTTTGGAACTAGCAGGAAGGAGTAAGCAGCAAGTGAGGTTGCTGCTGTTGTGTGTATATATGTTATTGTAAATAAATGTTATTTCTTTGTATCCTTGAAACTCGTGCTGGATTCTTTGTGGCCCTCACAAAACTGGCGACGAGGGTTAAAGTGAATAGCTGTCTACACTGCTGAAGCCACCTCCCTGGATTTTTGTTGGATACAGGTTGGAAGTTGTTTTCTATTAAACCATGCCTCTGTACGGACGTTTGGATGTTTTTGATGCTGCGCTGGAAAGCTGGAACCAGTATGCACAACGGATGCGTTACTATTTCCGGGCAAACAATATCACTGAAAACGAGCGGCAGGTGGTCATATTGCTCACCGCCTGCGGCCTGCATACGTTTGGGGTGATTAGGAGCCTTGCGTACCCAGCTGCGCCGGACACCAAAATGTTTGAGGAACTTGCGAATTTAGTGGGGCAGCATTTTAACCCAGTCCCGTCCATGATAGTCCAATGTTACCGGTTTAATACCACTGAGAGGACCCCAGGAGAATCCCTTGCTGACTTTCTATCCAGGCTACGCAGGATTGCGGAGTACTGTGACTATGGTGAGACCTTGTCAGAAATGTTATGTGACCGTTTGGTTTGCGGTATTAACAATGTGGCCACCCAGAGAAAGTTGTTAGCTCAGCCAACATTGACTTTTCAACAGGCCATTCAAATAGTATTGTCCCGAGAAAGTGCAGAACGAGGAGTGCAGGAGATACAGGGAATGGAAGTGCATGCCTTGGGGTGCAACCCCTTCCGTCCGAAAATGTCCCCCTGCACTCCTGCAGTACCTTGGGCGAGATGACGTCCGGATCGACGCCAGTAGCCGTTGGACATTCCTCCCCGAAGGGAGCTTTTTCCAGAACCAATGAATGAGGAACCATGTCCGTGTCAGGCTTGTAGGCGCCTACCCCGTCGCGGACGCCTGTCCTGGGGGTGCCAGAGGTGCCATCGTTCCAACCGAAACTGGGACCAGCCGAGGGGCTGGATGACCCTTCCATGTGGATGAACCTGCGGCGACTACTCCTGAGGACGTGGAGACGGAGGACGACTGCCTGCAGCTGCATTGTGTGGCAGCTCCCCGTGTGGCCCCCATTAAGGTGACAGTACGGGTTAATGGTCACCCGCTTGAGATGGAGTTGGACACTGGCGCAGTGGTCTCCGTGATTGCCCAGAGGACATTCGACCGCATCAAGCAGGGTATACAGACCCTTGCATTAACTGACACACAGGCCAGGTTGGCCACCTACACGGGGGAACCATTGGACATTGCAGGAACTACGATGACCCCTGTTGTTTATGGACGCCAGGAGGGGGGTTTCCCACTTATCGTGGTGCGTGGCCATGGGCCCAGCCTGTTGGGTCGGGACTGGTTGCGCCATTTGCGCTTGCAGTGGCAGCACATCCTCCAAACCGTTTCTGGAGGGTTGACTGAGGTGCTAGGACGATTCCCAGATGTAATCCAGCCCAGTTTGGGGAAAATAAAAGTGGCCGTAGCCCGTATCCAAGTCGAACCAGGAGCCACGCCGAGCTATTTCTGGGCGCGTCCGGTGCCTTACGCCTTGCTCGAGAAGGTAGAAGGGCAGCTCAGTCGTTTTGGAAATTTTGTGTATTATCAGGCCCGTCCGTTTCGCTTACTGGGCAGCACCAATTGTACCTGTAACGAAGCCAGATGCTACAGTTTGCTTATGCGGCGACTATAAACTTACAGTGAATACGGCTTCCCGACTCGACTGATATCCAATGCCTCCCATAGAGGATCTCTACACAAAGCTTGCAAGTGGACTCTCGTTCACAAAATTAGATATGAGTCACGTCTACCTACAGTTGGAGCTGGACCCTGCCTCCCGACCATGTGTAACGATTAATACACACTGGGGCCTGTATGAATATACACATTTGCCCTTTGGAGTATCCTCTGCCTGCGCTATTTTGCAACACGTTATGGAGGGCATTTTGAGAGGTTTACTGCGTGTTGCTGTCCACTTAGATGACGTTTTGATCACAGGGACGTTGGAGCAGGAACATTTGGAAAATCTGGAGGCTGTCCTTAGACGCTTTTCGGAGGCTGGAGTCCGTTTACGTCACACAAAGTGCGTCTTTCAGGCGACGGAAGTAGTCTACCTGGGTTATCGGGTGGACCGCGAAGGTTTGCACCCCGTCGCAGAGAAGGTGCGCGCGATTCAACAGGCCCCCGCCCTGACTGACACTTCGCATCTTCGTTCTTTTCTTGGCCTTGTAAACTATTACGGGAAGTTCCTCCTCAATCTGGCAACTACGCTGGCCCCGTTGCATCTTCTGCTAAAGAAAAATCACACCTGGGTTTGGGGTCAGCTGCAAGAAACCGCTTTCCGGCGGGTAAAACAACAATTGTCGTCGTCTGGGTTACTAACCCACTGTGATCCTGGAAAGCCTTTGCTCGTCACATGTGATGCATCCCCGTATGGAATTGGGGCCGTCCTGTCCCACAAGATGGAGAACGGGGCCGAGCGACCGATAGCTTTCGCCTCCTGCACATTGACTGCAGCGAAAAAAAAGTACGCGCAGATCGAGAAGGAGGGCCTGGCAGTGGTCTTTGCGGTGAAACGCTTCCACCAGTACGTGTATGGCCGCCACTTCACTATCGTGACTGATCATAAGCCACTGCTGGGACTTTTCAGAGAGGATAAGCCAATACCGCCCATTGCTTCCGCACGGATCCAGCGCTGGGCTTTGTTGCTCGCTGCATACGAGTATTCTCTGGAGCACAAACCAGGAACGCAGATAGCAAATACCGACGCACTGAGCCGATTGCCTTTATCGACTGGCCCCATGTTGACCCCCACGACCGGTGAGGTGGTTGCAACCCTAAATCTTATGGATACCTTGCCTGTCACGGCATCACTGATCCGTGAGTGAACCCAGACGGAGCCAGTCCTGTCAAAGGTTCGACACATAGTCCTGTATGGTGGGCAGCATAGACAGCTCCCAGGTGAGTTGCGGGCATTTCCCTCCAAGCTGTCCGAATTCAGCGTGGAAGGCGGCATCCTTTTGTGGGGGACGCGTGTGATTGTCCCGGAAAAAGGACAGGAGCTAATACTAAGAGACTTGCACAATGGGCATCCAGGTGTGACCAAAATGTAAATGTTGACCCGGAGTTATGTTTGGTGGCCAGGCCTCGACGCCGACATTGAGAAGGTGGCCCAAAGCTGCTCCAATTGTCAGGAGCATCAGAAGCTTCCGCCGGCCGCGCCCCTACATCACTGGGAATGGCCAGGGCGGCCTTGGGCACGCTTGCATGCGGTTTTCGCCGTCCTTTTTCAAGGATCCATGTTCCTTTTATTAATTGACGCACAGTCTAAATGGCTAGAGGTGCATAAGATGCTGGGCACAATGTCCTGCGCAACAATTGAGAAGATGCGTTTGTCTTTTAGTTCACATGGCCTCCCCGAGGTGCTGGTCACGGATAACGGCACTCCATTCACCAGTGAGGAGTTTGCGAGGTTCATGAAGATGAACGGCATACAACATATCCGCACTGCCCCTTACCACTCGGCTTCAAATGGGTTGGCGGAGCACGCAGTGCAGACATTCAAACGAGGCCTAAAAAAGCAGTCTTCCGGGTCAATGGACACGAGACTGGCTCGCTTTTTGTTTTCGTATAGGACCACCCCCCATGCGGTGACTGGTGTAGCACCCGCAGAACTTCTAATGGGCCGGAGACTTCGCACCTGCCTTAGTATGGTTTTCCCGGACATTGGCGCAAAAGTACGCCGCACACAAGAACGGCAGGGATAGGGTTTTTCGCGGCATCGGCCGATTCTGCAGTTTGCGCCCGGTGACCCACTGTTCGTTCGCAATTTTGCTGGTGGTGCCCAGTGGGTCCCTGGCGTAATCTTTTGCCAAACGGGCCCTATCTCTTACCAGGTGCAAGCCCAGGGTTATCTCCAGCGCAAACGTTCGGTCCAGAAGACTATCCCTTCCAAAGATTCCCCGCCCCCGGAAATCATTTCTACAGCCGCAGAGACCAGAGACAATGGAAAGTAGTCCTCACAATCTTCCTCTGGTGCCTCACTCAAAGCCTGCGCAGGTCGTTACAGAACCGCGCGGTGATAGAGACGCCGAGATGACAGAGGCAGCAGACTCTGACTCCGAGATGGAGACACAGGACGCATCAGAGGGGGAATCCTCGGGCCCACGTGCCGTGGATGTACAACCGCTATGCCATTCATCACGGAAGCGCCGGTGTGGGTGTACAAAGGGATCTGGGTGTCCTTGTACACCAGTCAAAGAAAATGGAGAGGCAGGTGCAGCAAGCGATTAGGAAGGCAAATGGTATGTGGGCCTTCATTGCAATGTAATTTAAATTCAGAAGTAGAGATGTCTCACTGCAGTTATACAGGACCTTGGTGAGACCACACCTGGAGTATTGTGTGTAGTTTTGGTCTCCCTGCATAAGAAAGGATATACTTGCTGTAGAGGGAATGCAGCAGAGGTTCACTAGGCTGATACCGGGGTTGGTGGGACTGTCCTATGAGGAGAGATTGGTTCGACTGGGCCTCTATTCACTAGAGTTTGAAAGGATGAGAGGAAATTTGAGTGAAACATATAATATTGTAACAGGGCTGGATGGACTAGATGCAGGGAGGATGTTTTCCCTGGTTTGGGGATCTAGAACCAGGAGACACAGTCTCAGGATACGGGGTAAAGTATTTAGGACTAAAATGAGGAAAACCTTCTTCACTCAAAGGGTAGGAAACATAGGGGCTGGTTTAGCACAGGGCTAAATAGCTGGCTTTTAAAGCAGACCCAGGCAGGCCAGCAGCACGGTTCAATTCCTGTACCAGCCTCCCCGAACAGGCGCCGGAATGTGGCGACTAGGGGCTTTTCACAGTAACTTCATTTGAAGCCTACTTGTGACAATAAGCGATTTTTCATTTCATTTCATAGGGAATTGTCTACCACAGAAGGCCGTGGAGGCCATGTCACTGAATATATTGAAGAAAGAGATAGATAATTTTTTAGATTTGAATGACAAGAGGTATGGGGAAAGAGCAGGAATGGGGCAATGAGATAGAGGATCAGCCATGGTCATATTGAATGGCGGAGCAGGCTCAAAGGGCTGAATGACCTGTTCCTACTCCTAGCTTCTATGTTTCTATGTTCATTTCACTCCCCCGTTAGAGGCCATGTAACGGCCAGTTCCTGTCATTCCTCATGTAAATGAATAAGGTCCAGTTTTTTCACAGCCTGATGTATATATTGAGGCATTGTAGCAAACCTTATATCCTCAATATCTGACCTGACATTATCTATCAGTTCCCAAGCCAACATATTACGTATCCTTCCCTTAGATTGAGTACCCCCTACTTCTGGCATGTTCTTGGGGAGATGTTTCCTCACTCCTTCCCCAGTCCACTACCTCCTGCTAATGTCTCTCCTTGGACCTCATTCCATAAGCTGCCTTCACAACTCTATAATATACCTTCTTAATCCCATCTTTCAATGGCCACTTCTGGTGCAATGTTTCTTTTTCATTAGCTTTTAACCTCTAACTGTTGAGTATCGAGTTAACTGGCACACAATATTACGACTGCCTTCTCCTCTCTATCCTTTGACTGCTTATCCCACCATACCTTTTGTTGTCCCGGCCCACTCAGGGTTCCAATCTCAGGGATCCAATCAGGGGCTGGTTTAGCACAGGGCTAAAGAGTTGGTTTTTAAAGCAGACCAAGGCAGGCCAGCAGCACGGTTCAATTCCAGTACCAGCCTCCCCGAACAGGCGCCGGAATGTGGCAACTAGGGGTTTTCACAGTAACTTCATTGAAGCCTACTTGTGACGATAAACGATTTTCATTTCGTTCATTTTTCATTTCTTAGTAATTTTACTGAAAGCCTTCTTATTCCAAGTGCTTGACTGTCATGTCCAGTGTTCATAGTCTGACTATTGTCACCCTCCTGTGGGAAATGTTTTTCTGGCGTGTTTTACCCTCAAGCTGTTCATTATATCACCTGGGTTACTCTGAGAACAATGTTTCCTCCTCGTTGAGCCAGGGAGCTGCGATCCAGGTGCCGTGTCATCTTCGGCCTGCCCCCTTCCTGTCCTATCTGATGGGTGGTAAAATAAACGATTCACTCAGCCTCCATTATCGACATTTGATTTGGCACTAGTAACTGAGCCACAAGGATTCTGCTGACGGCCCAGTTGTTGTGGTAACAATGTCAGGTCTGAGTGATTCAAGCAAACAAAGATTTTATTTTAGCAAACGTAAGGGGGAGAGAATCTCAGTCACCCAAGGTGCCTCTCAATGATTCCAAGTTTACCATACATATTTATGCAGTTCTCCTCTTCCTCTTTTCACTACAATGTTCTGGGACAGTCATTAATCCTTAACCGTACTCCACCAGTGAGCTGGATCATTCAGGCACAACAAATGTTCCCGTTATCGCAACCTTCAGCCTTGGGCCTGCTCATTTCCATTGTGACTGGAGCATCTTGTATGGCCTTCGGTCCCCTTATCTCCTTCCTCTGTATAGCAATGCATAGAATGTTTATCCAGGCTGTTAAGGCTGTTTTGCTAGCCACTGAGCCAGCATCCCCAGTGCCACATTTAGTCAAGTATCCCATCATGCCCAGGAAAGTAACCCACTTAATTACAGTGCTCATTTTAAGTTAAGTAAGGGCTTTTAATATTTACCTTACTGGTATAAGTCACCTGGTCCCTACTTTACCCCCAAATCTCTCCACAATTACAAACTTGCCACAATTGCCTCACCCTCCCTATCTGCTCTACTTTTCAGCTGTGCTGTTTTGCCATAAGCTTTCTTGCTTGTCAATTATTGTGTCTTATCAATCGTTTTGTCAATCAGTGTGTCAGTCAGCATGTCAAACAGTTTATCAACCAGACTGTCAATCAGTTTGTCAATCAGTATATCAGTCAGCTAATCAATCAGTTAATAAATCAGTGTGTCAGTAAGTCTGTCAATCAGCTTATAGAATAATAGAATCCCTACAGTGAAAAAGGGGGCCGTTCGGCCCATCGAGTTTGCACCAACTCTGAAAGAGCACTCCACCCAAGCCCACTTCTCAGTCCTATCCCAGTAACCCCTGAACCTAACCTACACATCCCCAGTCATGAAGGGGCAATTTAGCATGGCCAATCAACCTAACCTGTATATCTTTGGCCTGCAGGAGGAAACCGGAGCACCCGGAAAATCCAGGCAGGCAAGGGGAGAAAGTGCAAACCCCACACAGTCACCCTGTTATTGTGAGGCAGTAGTGCTAACCACTGTGTCACTATGCCTCCCATGTCAGTAGGTTTATCAATCAGTTTATCAATCAGTATATCAATCAGCTAATCAACCAGTTTATTAATCAGTGTGTCAGTCAGCGTGTCAAACAGTTTATCAACCAGACTGCTTTCCCTTAAATCCTTCCCCGAAATATGGGGGCTAATTATTCCGACCAATCTTAGATCGTCTCTGCCATATTGTCAATTAATGCACTTTTCTCTAATGACACTTATCCCAGTATTTCTGGTCTAGCCTTATAACTAAAGCCATTGATCCCGAGGATCATACCAGTGTATCTTTGGCACTCTCTCCATGCCCTAATTTAATAGGAACATGAAGTGAAACTGTTGGTGTTGCAGAAAGTCCCAATCTCTCCAGAAGGTGGCAGTACATGTCCAAGGAATGAACTTGGAGAGGATCAAGGAACCAGGAACTGATGGTAATTCTGATCCATTATCAAAAGCATCATTAATTTTCCTTTCAATGACAGTGCCACGTTACATTTCACTGCTTTCCAGCTCCAAAATCAATCTATTTTGAACCATTGTAAATTTATGACCTGTTGCACTGATTTCCTGCTCACTATTTTGATTCTATAAAATAATGATCTGCAAGTTAATGGGGTGTGTGTTCGTGAATACCAACAGGTGGCACCACCATCCTGCATTGTCTGACGTTTCTTAATTCTACTCAAAAGGCATTAAATTGAACATGGTCAGTCGGTTAATCATGGATGCACTTGTTGTCTGTAGCCTGTGAAATGCTGCGCTCGTCCTTCAGTGAACCGGTTGCATAAAGTTTCAGGGCTGCAGAGACCTCCACGGCTATCCGGAGTGAGTGTCCTCCTCCTCCACGGGGTGCCAAGTTCGTGAGGACATGGCACAAGTGCCGCACTGTCTCTTCATTGAGAAGGAGTCTCCTGCGGCACATGCTGTCCATCATCTCCTCGAAAGACCAACGGCACCGGTACACCTTGAGCCATCACTGGTGTCCCTCTTTGGGGTCCTCCTGAGCCTGATGGGTAACCGGGTCTTCAGGGTGTGCCAAGGCCCCCTGCACATGGGGTGCCCCCTCCAGCCTACGCTTACGCTGTTGTCTTCTCCGCCGATTGGCCGTCTGGTCTTCCACCAGCACCGTGAGGGCATTCTCTGCGGGACCGACACCACCACCCATTTTGGTATCTGTAAGGAATTGGAGAAGAAGATAACTTGACAATCAGTTAGGGCTTCCACCCTGCGACCCTCAAATCCCCCAAGCCTCCCCACCTTTACATGGCCCGCCTTCTCTCAAGAGTGTCATCCAGCGAGTCGGTTGTTCTGGGAAACCTCGTTCTGCACCCCCGCCACAGCAAAGCCCCTAGACCCCAGACCCCTGCTGGGAACATTAGGGAGTACGTGCTCAGGTGGCCTCCTCTGATCCACACACTCACTAGTGCTGAAGTCCAGCTTTTGAGCATCTGATTGTTGGCTGCTGCCTTTATGATGCTGACTAGGGTTCAGGCAAAGTGTTCAGGCTTAAAAGTTTGGTTTAAATGCTTTGCAATAGGCATCATCTGAGACTTGGCACGTGTGCCCGCGAGTAGCCACTTTTGGTTATTAGACAGTCAACAGTAAGAAAGATTTGAAAATCAACTACGTAACATTCCACATATCACACTAACCATTAAACAAGGAACCGTCACCGTTCCATATTGCCAATACAAAGCTACATCAGTTCATTTTCACAAACGAAACAATCACCTCTCTCAGGTTCCTCTATAGAAACAGAGGAGAAGCCTGGAAATATGATATCACGTCCAGAACTTTGCCGTCGAAATGATCTGTCCATCAATAAGTGACTTGTTCCACATACCAGTCCCATTCTCCATCCCAGATCTGCAGCTGTGCAGCCCTCCCACATGGCCCAATTTCACTGGAACCAATTCCTGACATCTACCTATTCCACTGGCACTCAAGGTTCAGTTGAACATCCTTGATTTCCAGCATATTTAACCCAAGATGAAGTGCCAGTTACATACCGCACTCACCACACCAGCAACAAAAGTATCAGCAATTTACAAAAGCATTTCTTCAACGGCATTAGCAGGTGGCCCATTTGGAACTATGTGGCACACCAGGTCCCTTAGCGTCTTCTTGATTCAAACCAGATTACTTTCTGGACTCATATGTCCCCTGTATCCGGTGTTGCAGGACCCAGGTAGCTTAGAGAAAGATGTCCTTCTTTCTGGCTGCAGAAAAGGAAGGAAACAGCAACAGCAGCCTCCAGGCATCTGCAGCCACCAGCAGGAGCAAGCAGCAAAGACAACCTGTAGCTGGGAAGTGCTCTCACAACTAACAATGCCAATTCCTTATTAGCAATAGTCTTCAGCTGTGAAGCTAGAGGCTGCTCACAGTCAAAGGAAGTTAAAGTGACCTTTAATACATAACCAAGAGCACGGCTTTGTCCTGCACGTTTTTGGTAGGACAGACAGGCAGCGGCTGTAGTTGCCCCTACAATGGGTATCCACAAAGATGGCTTGAAGGCCTCACAGACGAAAACCCCTTCACACTCCCGGCACAGCGGTGACCCCCGAACTGGAATGCTTCAACTCCCTGATCAAGCCCAACCCTCTGAGGGGTCCCCCTTTAGGGGTGCCCTCTGAGGGTCGTTCCCCCCCCCTCCCGTCGCCCCCCCCCCCCCCCCCCCCCCGTCCCCCCCAAGCACTGGGCAGCAGCTCCAGTACCCTTGCATGATGGAAAATGTAAATGGCTACTCAACTCCTCAGCTCCCCTCAGCAGCCATTAGTCCAGCTTCATGTTTTTTAAAAAAACAGTACCAAACAGCGGCCACATGATTTCTCGCTGGGGAGCCGGTTCATTCCAGGGAGGACGTTACATTCGACTTCAATCTCACTAATGAGATGGAAATGAATGCAAATTAGGGTTAATGACATGTTCGCCCTATTTGAACATGATCCAATACTCACCATCAGGAGCAGGTCAGTTAGATAGCAAACTGATTTGCAAACCTTGATTTTGGTCTTTCCCACTATCTAACCGGTGCCCAGATCTGCGCCAGGCACAACACGATGGTTAAATCACGCCCTCAGCCTTCAATTCCACTGACTTCAGTACAAGCTAATATTAGACCAATGTATTTACATCTGATCCATGTCCAATGTCACTCTGGAGTGTTTCTTGTTAATGTTTTGTTAATTATATTGTTAAGATTCACAGATGACGGGCTCTGTTTAATTAAGTACTCTGAGCACTTATAAATAGGGGATTACGATTTGTTTTTGTTTTATTCAGAGTGCCTTTAAGGGGCTCCTCTCTTGATTTGTCCCTTAGTTAGTTTGTTTAGCTTAGTTTAATTGGTTATACTAAAAGACTATCAAAAGGGGTTAAATGCCCTCTGTGCCTTTTAGTACTGCATGGAGGGGTTTCCCAGCTGCCGCTGCACATCCTTCACCCTGCCCTCGCCTTGGCATACTTTGTTGCCGTCTGGTGGCAGAGGTCCCTTGTGGAGGTCTCTCTACGGAGGAGTCCTTCACCTTAACATCGGAACAGTGGGTGGAAGGTTTTGCACACAACAGTCTCATACAACCATAGAATGCGTTGGTTCACAGACTCCCAAGAGGCCTGCATCTTTGCAGCCTTGAGGAGTCCCTGCACCTCGTGTACATAAGTTGCGATAGACTGCACCCCCATTTCTTTTATGTGGAAAACATTTTGTTACAGTTTTGTTAGCCCCATGCTCTTGATCTATGGGTACCCGGTGCGGAGAGGGGTGGGAAAGGAGGAGGATGTCCTCATGAACCTGTTCTGGGCCTGGCAAAACCTGCCATCAACATGTCCAGGCAGCAGGCGATTGAGGGGCACCATCGGCCCCTTTACTACACCTATTTTCACAGCTGGGTGGCCTTGAAGAGGGAGCACATGGAGCCTGCCGGCATGATCAATAGCTCACGCTGACCGGGGTGTTTTATCGTCCCCCCTTTAATCACCTTTTGTTTTAATGTTTTAAGATTTCCAAGACATTCTGTTTCTTTTGATGGAGTACATCTCTAAGGAGCGGCTCTTTTAATTTGAATCTTAGTTTGTTTAATTTAGTTTAATTGTTTTTTTCCCCAAGTAGACTATAAATAGGGGATCATGTACTGTGGAGTAGGGAGGGCAGTGGGGAGGATCCCCTCGTAAACCTGCTCCTGGGCCTGGCCAAACTTGCCGTAAATAGATCCAAGCAGCGAGCAATGGAATGGGTTGTCTAGCTCGACTGTCTGGCCCCCTACCATGGCTACATTTACAGCCTGGTGTCCCTGGAGAGGGAGCACACAGTTTCCACTGGTATGATCGAGCCCTTCCATGTTCGGTGGGTACCACAGGGATTGGGGTGTTCTATTGACTCCTTTAATGCATGACCTACCGTGGGGAGGCACAGCAGCACAGTGGTTAGCACTGTTGCTTCACAGCACCAGGGTCCCAGGTTCGATTCTCTGCTTGGGTCACTGTCTGTGCGGAGTCTGCCCCGTGTCTGCGTGGGTTTCCTCCGGGTGCTCCGGTTTCTTCCCACAAGCACCGAAAGACGTGCTGTTGGGTGAATTGGACATTCTGAATTCTCCCTCGGTGTACCCGAACAGGCACCAGAATGTGGCAACTAGGGGATTTTCACAGTAACTTCATTGCAGTGTTAATAAGCCAGTGAGCTTAACTTCGGTAGTAGGGAAGATGCTGGAATCTATCATCAAGGAAGAAATAGCGAGGCATCTGGATGGAAATTGTCCCATTGGACAGGCGCAGCATGGGTTCATAAAGGGCAGGTCGTGCCTAACTAATTTAGTGGAATTTTTTGAGGACATTAACAGTGCGGTAGATAACGGGGAGCCAATGGATGTGGTATATCTGGATTTCCAGAAAGCCTTTGACAAGGTGCCACACAAAAGGTTGTTGCATAAGATAAAGATGCATGGCATGAAGGGGAAAGTAGTAGCATGGATAGAGGATTGGTTAATTAATAGAAAGCAAAGAGTGGGGATTAATGGGTGTTTCTCTGGTTGGCAATTAGTAGCTAGTGGTGTCCCTCAGGGATCAGTGTTGGGCCCACAACTGTTCACAATTTACATAGATGATTTGGAGTTGGGGACCAAGGGCAATGTGTCCAAGTTTGCAGACGACACTAAGATGAGTGGTAAAGCAAAAAGTGCAGAGGATACTGGAAGTCTGCAGAGGGATTTGGATAGGCTAAGTGAATGGGCTAGGGTCTGGCAGATGGAATACAATGTTGACAAATGTGAGGTTATCCATTTTGGTAGGAATAACAGCAAAAGGGATTATTATTTAAATGATAAAATATTAAAACATGCTGCTGTGCAGAGAGACCTGGGTGTGCTAGTGCATGAGTCGCAGAAAGTTGGTTTTCAGGTGCAACAGGTGATTAAGAAGGCAAATGGAATTTTGTCCTTCATTGCTAGAGGGATAGAATTTAAGACTAGGGAGGTTATGCTGCAATTGTATAAGGTGTTAGTGAGGCCACACCTGGAGTATTGTGTTCAGTTTTGGTCTCCTTACTTGAGAAAGGACGTACTGGCACTGGAGGGTGTGCAGAGGAGATTCACTAGGTTAATCCCAGAGCTGAAGGGGTTGGATTACGAGGAGAGGTTGAGTAGACTGGGACTGTACTCGTTGGAATTTAGAAGGATGAGGGGGGATCTTATAGAAACATATAAGATTATGAAGGGAATAGATAGGATAGATGCGGGCAGGTTGTTTCCACTGGCGGGTGAAAGCAGAACTAGGGGGCATAGCCTCAAAATAAGGGGAAGTAGATTTAGGACTGAGTTTAGGAGGAACTTCTTTACCCAAAGGTTTGTGAATCTATGGAATTCCTTGCCCAGTGAAGCAGTAGAGGCTCCTTCATTAAATGTTTTTAAGATAAAGATAGATAGTTTTTTTAAGAATAAAGGGATTACGGGTTATGGTGTTCGGGCTGGAAAGTGGAGCTGAGTCCACAAAAGATCAGCCATGATCTCATTGAATGGTGGAGCAGGCTCGAGGGGCCAGATGGCCGACTCCTGCTCCTAGTTCTTATGTTCTTATGTTCTTAATGTAAGCCTACTTGTGACAGTAATAAAGACTATTATTAATCACATTTTGATTTGATGTTTTAAGTTTCCTTTGCCATTTGTTTTATTCTTGATGCAGCATCACCTTAAGAGCCCGCTGCCTTAATCTGTCCCTCAGTTTGTTTAATTGATTCATCCTAAAATAGTACAAATAGAGGATCACCCGATGGGAAAGGGGGTGGGGAGAGAGGAGGACCCCACTGTCTGCCCATTCACGGCTGGATGGGCTGGAGGGGGAGCACATAGTGTCTGTTGGCATGATCAAGACCTTCCATGCCTGGCGGGCACCATGGTGACCGGATGTTATATCACCACCACCCCCTCCCCCTTAATTTTATGTTTTAAAAAATAAATTTAGAGTACCCAATTCATTTTTTCCAATTAAGGGGCAATTTAGCATGTTCAATCCACCTACCCTGCACATCTTTGGGTTGTGGGGGCAAAACCCACGCAAACACGGGGAGAATGTGCAAACTCCACACGGACAGTGACCCAGAGCCGGGATTGAAACTGGGACCTCTGTGCCATGAGACTGCAGTGCAAACCACTGTGCCCCGTGCTGCCCTACACCCCCCCTTAATAGGGGCTGTTTAGCACAGGGCTAAATCGCTGGCTTTTAAAGCAGACCAAGGCAGGCCAGCAGCACGGTTCAATTCCCGTAACAGCCTTCCCGAACAGGCGCCGGAATGTGGCGACTGGGGGCTTTTCACAGTAACTTCATTTGAAGCCTACTTGTGACAATAAGTGATTTTCATTTCATTTTCAATAACCTTTTGTTTTAATGTTTTATGTTTCCCTTGTGATTTATTTTTTTTGGTTGATGCAGTGTCAGTTTAAGAGTCTGCTGCTCCTTTAATTTGCCCTTCAGCTTGTTTAATTTAGTTTAATTGTCAGATCATTTAGCTCAAAATAGGATAAATAGAGGATCACCCGGTGGGGATGGGGCAGGCAGGGAGGAGGACCACCTTGTAAGTCTTCTCGTAGGCCTGGCCAAGGTGGCCATTATCAGGTCTGGGCAGCAGGTGGTCGAGTGGGTCGTCAGATCCAGTGGTCTGCCCTCTTCCGTGGCTACATTCATGGCTGGTGGCCTTAGAGAGGGAGCATGCGATGTCCACCAACACGCTTCAGGTCATCCAAGACCATTGGGAGCCGTGGGGGGGGGGGGGGGGTCATCATTACACCCAGGAGTGACATTTTGGTTTTGTTAGTTAGTTTCCTTTGAAGTTCTGGTATTGTTACAGTACCCCACCAGGGGCTGACACCCCTCTCTTAATTTATTTCTTTTATTGATCGTTTGTTCTTTTAAAAGAGTATAAATAGGGGATAGCTGGGACACTGGGCTGTGTGGGAGGAGAGCTGTTGGACTGACCAAGTCACTAAACTCTCTTTATAAAGCATAGCTGTGTGTCTTGTTTCCAGCTTCACCCAGCAGCTCGAATCCTATTGACCATTCTACTGTCCCTTCATCCCTACTTTTAGCATTTGGTTCACTCGCTTAATATTGTCCTTTATTAATGTTGTGCCTCCTCCTTTCTCTATTTCCCTGCCCTCATAAAAACCTTATAGCATGAAAACTGTAGCTTCTATTCAGACTGTGCTTGTTAGTAAGTCTCTATTCCGGTTTCTGTGTTACATCTTTTCATTGTCCGTTGTGGTTTAATGGGTATCATTTGTGCTTTTGAGTCAGGAAATCATTGGTTCTGGTTCCACACCAGAGACTTGAGAGCATAATCCAGGTCGACACTAATGGAATACTGCCTTGTCAGAGGTGCTAGGTTTCAGACAAAATGTTAAATCAAGACCCAATTTGTCATCTCAGGTGGATGTAAAATATCCTATATCACTGTTTTGAACAAGAGCAAGGGAGTATTCCCAGGTCAATATTTATCCCTCTACAATTACCTGGCCATGATCTCATTGCTGTGTGTGCGATATGGCTGTTTGCTAATTTGCTGCCACATTTGCCACTTTACAACAGGGACGAGATTCAAGAGAACCATATTGGCTATGAAGCACTTTGGAAAATCATGATGTCCAGAATGGCCCTATAGAAATGCAATTATTTTTAATGGCCATCCTTAGTTACCCCAAACTGAGAGTCACACGAGAGGACAGTAGAGAGTCAACAATATTGATATGGGCAAGGGCGGGGGGGCGGGGGGGCACATCTTATGCACATCCATAAGGATGACATTCCTTACGGGTGGCAGGGAACCAGTTGTGTTTTTATGGCTTCAAGGTCAATTTTTTACCCAAACCAAGCTCCTATAATCCAGGTTTTTAAAAAACAATTTCAAATTCTCCAACTCCCACAGTGGATTTTGAACTCCCATTCTCGGGGTTATTTGTCCAGCCACATAAACACAGAGTACTCACTTTTCCCATTCAGTTCGGTTTTCAAAGAACAGCAATTTTTAATTTTGAGGCAGCCCCGATGTGTTGAGGTGAAATGGTGCAAGGGAAAGAGCCACTGAGAAAGGAAAGGAAGGCTGCAAAGGGCGATGGAGCATAACATTTCAAAGATTGTTTCTTGGGAGGTTTAGAAGGTAGGCCGAAAGGTGTTAGTGTTTAGACACAGGGAGCTCGAGAATAGGGTCAAAGCAACTGAGAGACGGAGGACATAGTTAATTTGTCCCAATTCATCTTTCCCAGCCCCAGAGTGACTTTAAACTCAAATGAAAGGCAGCATTTATGTTCCAGTGATACTGCTCCTTATCACATCAGAAGCCCGTGCTGGAGAGATCTTGCTGCTGTTTGCTGTCTTTTCCTTCAGCTAACACTGTATGCAGGGCGTTAGTGAGTATGAGGCAAGAGGTGGGAACCTAAAGCAGATTCAGTGTTTTGAAGATCTGTCGGTATAATGGAAATAACAATTACTGCTACACCACATCAAGGAATCTCCCAAAACCACAGCCCTCAAGTGAATCAAAATAGGTGCTGTACAAATGACTGAGTAGCAATCTCCAGACTAAGGAAAATGGAGAATTTCTTCGACATTAGAGTAACAGGAGCAAGTGAGATAAACTCAGCAATTGCAGGCCAATCGGCCTGATGTGAGGGAATATTTAGAGATATTGGGTGGGATTCTCCAATAATGGGTCTATGTCCCCAGCCTGGCGTGAAAAGCGGCGCCAACCACTCCGGTGTCAGCGGTCCCCAATAATGGGGAACGCACTCCTTCCTAGGGGGCTAGGTCGGCGCCGGAGTGGTCCCCGCAGCTCCAGCCAACGCAGAACGGCCGGCGTGGGTTCGCGCATGCACGGAACGGGCGGTGTGATTCTGCGCATGCGCGGAGCGGCTGGCGTATTTCCGTGCATGTGCGAATCGGCCGGCGTATTTCCGTGCATGTGCGAAACGGCCGGCGTATTTCCGTGCATGTGCAAGACGGCCGGCGAATTTCCGTGCATGCGCGCTATGGCCGGTGTAATTCCGCACATGTGCGGGGGTTCCCTTCACCGCGACGGCCCCCGGGCAATATGGCGGAGCCCTACAGGTACCCGGCGTGGAGGAACATAGGCCCTCACGGAAATAGCCCGCCCACCGATCGGTAGGCCCCGATCGCGCACCAGGCCACCATGGAGGCCCCCACCCCCACCTGGGTCGGATCCCCCCATTCCCCCCCCCCCTCCCAGGATGGACCCCACAGACTCACCTTCCAGGTCCCGCCGTGTGGGACCTGAGTAACCCACGCCGGTGGGACTCGGCCGAACTCGTCAGCCACTCGGCCCATCGGGGCCCGGAGAAACGCCGGGGGGAGGGGGCGCTTTCAACGGCACTCGACCGGCGCGGCGGGAATCTCACAGGCGCCCGAGAATTGGCTGGGGAGAATCGGGAAGCCAGCGTCGGGCGGCGGGGCGCGATTCCCGCGTCCCCCCGGGAATTCTCTGACCCGGCACAGGGTCGGAGGATCCCGGCCATTAATCTGGGACAAAATGTATTGGCACTTGGAAAAATATAAGTTGATGAATGAAAGAGCTTGGGTTTGTTCAAGGCAAAACGTGTTTGACAGGCCTGATAGAATTTGTTGATGAAGTAAAAGAGAGGCTGGTGAGGATAATGTGGCTGCTGTTGTGTTTACGGAATTTCAAAAGGTGCTTGCCACATAACAGACTAGTTGGCCAAATTAATGGCAAAGGTATTGAAGGAACAGAGTCTGTGTGGACATGAAGTTGGGTCAGGGAGAGTAAACAGAGAGTAGATGAATGGTGGTTTTTCAGGCTTGTGGGAGCTATAGAGTGAGGGTTTCTCAGTATTCACACCATTGCTTCTCTGATGTACAGGACCTGGATATACAGGACATAGCTTCAAAGTTTGCGACTGACATGAAACTCAGAGATGTTGCTGACTTCAGGAGGGCATCAACAGGTTGGTTAGGTGGGAAGATGCATAACCAATTAAATTAAATGTGGAGAATAATGAAGAGTTACATCTTGGTAGGAGAACCTTGACAACTGGAGAAATCTGGCCAATATAAACTAAATGGTATAAATGTAAAGTGGGTGCAGGTACAGAGAAGCCTGTGAGATTAGGTTGAAAAATCCGTAGAGGTAACAGAACAAGCCGAGGGAGCTGTCAAAAGAGCATACACGGTCCTTAACTTTAATAATAGAGGACTTCAGAACAAAAGCAAGGAAATTATCATAACCTTTAATTATCTGTAACTAGGCCTCAGCTGGAGCAGTGTGTCCAGTTCTGGGCTCCACACTTTAGGAAGGATGTTAAGGCCTTGGAGAGGGATTTGTTCAGAATGGTTCCAGGAACTTCAGCTATGAGGAGAGACTGGAGAAGCTGGGATTGTTCTCCTGAGAGTAAAGAAGGTTAAGAGGAGATTTAATAGAAGCAGATTATAAGGAGTTAGGTTAGAATAAATAGGAAAAATTGTTTCAACTGTGGCACAGTGGTTAACACTGTTGCTTCACAGCAAGGGACCCAGGTTCGATTCCCAGCTTGGGTCACTGTCTGTGCGGAGTCTGGACGTTCCCCCTGTGTCTGCATGGATTTCCTCCGGGTGCTCCGGTTTCCTCCCACAAGTCCCGAAAAACTTTTAGGTCATTTGAACATTCTAAATTCTCCCTCTGTGTACCCGAACAGGTGCTGGAATGTGGCGACTAGGGGCTTTGCGCAGTAACTTCATTGCAGTGTTAATGTAAGCCTACTTGTGACAATAAAGATTATTATTATTAAATGGCAGGAGGGTCTGTAACAAGAGGTGATCGACAAAGAACCAGAGGTGACATGAAAAGAAACGTGGGGTACGGGGATAGAGCGGGGAAGTGGGCCTATGTAGGGTGCTCTTTCGGCGGGTCGGTGCAGACTCAATGGGCCGAATGGCCTCCTTCCTGATTCTATAAAGAGCAAGTTGTTGTGATCTGGAATGTGTCTCCTGCAAGGAGGGAGGAAGCAGATTCAACAGAAACTTTCAAACAAAAGTGAATTGGATAAACCTGGAAAGGGAAAAGTTTCAAGGATGTGGGACAAAACAGGGAAGTGGGACTATTTGAGTGATCTTTCAAAGAGCCAGCACTGACACAATGGGCCAAATGGCCTTATTATTCTATGATTGGATAATTCACATGGCGAGCCTGTTGACTTGTCTGGATAACATAGTTGAGAAAGATTGGGCTTCAGGTCCCAGCTGTGACAGGTGTAACAGTTAGTCAATCATGTGGAGTTCACCGAGGATGTGGTCACAATCTCTGCACATTTCTAAATCAGGTTTGATGCTTTTAACCCCCTTCTAAATGGAGAAATTGGGGCACAGAAGAATTCCTTTCAGAAGGGGGAACCTATAAACTTCCCATGATTCGGGAATCCATCCCAGGTTCAGGGAAGTCGGGGAATCTTCCAGAAAGTTTGATGATGTCAGCAACGAGTATTTCTATGGTTCAGGGTCAAGGGTTTACTCTGTTTTCCTGCCTCTTTTCCATGGTCTTATCTGTGCCCAGGTGACCCTGAAGAGGGAGTGTGGTGGTCTTCGGGCTTCTGTGATTAGTGGGCACTTCATGGAGTAGAATCTCTTTTAGGTACACATAGATGGAATCCTATGTTTCCTCATGTGCAACCCATAGCCTGTCTACTGCCAACCTGCACATCCCTGACCTGTCTCCATTTTACAGGGGGAGGTGGAGACAATTAATGGCAACACAGGTGCCTCGACTAACCCCTACCACTATTTTACCCACAGCAGAGGGACGCCTATGCCACGGAGGTGGCCAGAAGCTTTAGCTGTGCAGCCAGACAAGATGAGAGTTCATTCTATGGGGGTCCCCTGCGCCCATCAAATGTACCCCCCCTCAGGCACAGGGTGGGTAACCCCACCATCTGAAAAATCCTGTGTGTGATAATCTCTTTACACAAAATGGCCGAATATTTACAGCTCACTCGAAGAGTAAATGAGGAGGGGGGGACGGAGAGGCAGAGATACTTACAGAGGGAATTATAGAACTTCTGGCAGCTGAGGTAATAGAAATCGAGGTTGCTGAAGAGGCCGGAATTGGAGTAATGCAGAGATATGAAAAGGGGAAGAAAAGAAAGACTTTCATTGACAACACTTTTTACAATCACCAGATGCCTCAAAACACATTGTAGCCAGTAACTACTTCTGAAGTGTAGTCATTTTGGGGATGTAGAAAATCTTGGTTATTTTGTTTCAAAATGCAATGCTCTTGTTAACAAATGTAGGGGCTCATTGTGTTAATGCAGAGAGGGAGAACAGCTCAAAACCGCATAAATAAAAGCACACATCATTCTGAAATGAGGAACTGACTTATTTCACAATGTTATAAACACTGGGCTTTACAAGACACATACTTTTACAATTTCTTTTTTAACCACTTTTTAAAATATTTTAATTCTCGTTTTTCACATTTTCTCCCAAATTTACACCCACCAACAATAAACAATGAGCTATAACGAATGCAATGTCAATCCCCATATCAACAACAGCAATCCCATCCTCCCACCAAACCCCCAAACAGCCGCCCGCATGTTAACATAAACAAATAAGAAAAAGGAATCGAGAATCACCCATAGTCACTATTTTACACATACAGTCCCCCTCCCCCCAAACCTCCCAACCCACCTAATGTTCGATGTTTCCAATTCTTGAAAGTGCGTAACGAATAACGCATCAAGAATTGTAGAACCACTCTATCCTTCCCCTCAGTTCAAACTTAAACCTTCTCAAGAGTTAAGAATTCCAATAGGTCCCCCCGCCACGCCAGGACACAGGGTGGAGAGGTTGCTGAGGTTGCTCTCCATCCCAACAGGATCTGACATCTGGCAATCAAAGAGGCAAAGGCTACAACATCTGCCTCCGCACCCGTTTCCAACTCTGGCTGGTCCGACACCCCGAATATGGCCTCCCGAGGACCTGGGTCCAGTTTCACATGCACCACTTTAGAGATTACCCTAAAAACCTCCTTCCAGTAATCCTCTAGCTTTGGACAGGACCAAAAAATATAAATGTGATTTCCCCCCCCCCCCCCCCCCCCGCAACATTCACACACATCTTCTACCCCCTCAAAGAGCCGGCTCATCCTCGCCCTTGTGAGGTGCGCTCTATATACCACCTTCAGCTGCATCAGCCACAACCTCGCGCACGAGGTGGGGACGTTCACTCTCCGGAGCACCTCACACCAGAACCCCTCCTCCATACCCTCTCCCAACTTTACCTCCCACATTACTTTGATCCCTTCTAGTGATGCCTTCTCCTCTTCCAAAATAGCCCCGTAAACCGCCAACACTACCCCCTTCTCCAGTCCCCCTGTTGTCAGCACCTCCTCCAGCAATGTGGAGGCTGGCTCCACCGGGAAGCTCTGTATCTCTTTTCTGGCAAAATCTCGAACCTGCAAGTATCTAAACATTTCCCCCTCCTCCAGCCCATACTTCGCTTCCAGCTCCTTCAATCCTGCAAACTGACTCCCAAGAAGCAAATCTTTTAGTGTTCAAATTCCTTTCTCCTCCCATCTCCGAAAATTTCTATCCTACTTCCCTGGCTTAAATCTGTGGTTCCCCCAAATCGGCATTTGCCTTGACCCTGCCCCCAACCCGAAGTGTTGGCAAAACTGCCTCCAAATTCTCAATTAAGCTATTATTACCGGACTCCCTGAGTATTTCCCCGGGGCCATCGGGAGCGGCGCTGTTGCTAGCGCCTTCAATCCTGACCCCCTAAACTCTCCTCCATTCTGACCCACTGGGAATCAACCCCTCTGACCCAGCTCCACACCATCTCCACATTCGCCGCCAGTAATAATACATCAGGTTCAGAAGACCCAAACCCCCTGCCTGCCTTCCCCTCTGTAGCAGCACCTTTCTCACTCTGGCCACCTTCCCTCCCCATACGAACGAGGTAATCATTCCTTCAATCTCTCTAAAAAATGCCTTTGGCAGGAAAATCGGCAGGCATTTGGAAATAAACAGAAATCGTGGCAACACGTTCATTTTAATCACCTGTACCCGACCCGCCAGTGACAGAGGGAGACCATCCCACCTTGCCAGATCAGCTTTCACTCTCCCCACCAAACGAGAAATGTTGTACCTACGGAGCCCCCCTCAATCCTGAGCAACCTGCACCCCCAGGTGTCTAAAGTGTGTCCCTGCCCTACGGATTGGCAGCCCCCCCCCACCCCCTCCCCCCGCCCACCCCTGCCCCCACCCCTGGCTGAGACACCACAAAATGCTCACTCTTGTCTAGATTTAATTTGTACCCCAAGAAAGACCCAAACACCCAAAGCAGCTCCAGTATTTCCCACTCGGTTCCGACATGTATAACAGCAAGTCATCAGCATATAAGGACACCCTATGCTCTATCCCCTCCGCACTATCCCTTTCCATACCAAATTGATGCCTGCCCCAATATCGCCTCCTCAAACATCCTCACCATCAGGTGTGCCAGCCTATCCTTGAATTTTTTATAATATTCCACCGGAAACCCATCCGGTCCTGCCACCTTCCCGACTGCATCCTCCCAATCGCATCTATTATCTCCTGCTCAACTATCGCTCCTTCTAATCTAGCCCTGTCCCCCTCCCCTAACCTCAGGTACTCCATCCCATCTAGAAATTCCTGCATCTCCCGGTCTCCCCCAGGTGGCTCTGACCTGTACAATCTCTCAAAGAATTCCACAAAGACCTGTTAATCAGCGGCACCCATCGGCAGGTGGCTCCAGGGCGGCACAAATGACAGCCCCCCGTAAGGGCAGTGCCAGCGGCTCTGGCAGGGGGGACGGCCGACAGGTGCCAGGGCACCAAGGGGGCGAGGGTGGGGTGCGTGCTGGCAACTGGGCCTGCCATGCTGCCCGTGGCACCTGGTCATGGAGGGGGGTATACCAATGATGAAACCCTGTCTACTCCCATGCCCTACAGATCGTACAATGTTTCAGCCATCTTCCAGCGATGTTGGCCGCCGTGGCGGGGGCTGCTGCCCTGCATGAGGCCCAGTGGGAGCTGGAGCACGGGCATGAGAGGGAGGTGGTGGAGCCAGCAGTACAGCAGCGGGCTGCAGTCGGGTACGTGCAAGCCGCCCAGGCCTCAGTGCCGCACGCCCGAGAGGCACAGGAGGGGCACCACACCGTGCGGGAGCCACAGCACGGAGGTGCCGAGGGGAAGGAGGTGGAGGAGGAGGAGGAAGGTTTGCCACGGCCACGGAGGCATCCGATGTGACACCGTTAGTACCGGCCCCGCATGTCCTTCGAGGACCTCCCGGACAGGGCGTGCAGGAGGAGACTGCGGATGAGCCACGACACCGTCGCCCACGTCTGCCACCGGATTGCACATCTGGCACCACGTGGGACCGGGGGTAGACATGCCATCCCGGTGGCTGTCAAGGTGACGGTCGCCCTCAACTTCTTCGCGACGGGGTCGTTCCAGTCGCCGAGTGGGGACCTGTCTGGCATCTCCCAGCCATCGGTGCACAGGTGCATCCGGGCCGACTCCGACCCCTGTACGACATCGCGAACCGGTACATATAGTTCCCTGTGGACCGCGCCCACCAGGATGCCCGCGCAGCAGGGTTCCCAGCTGTTGCCCGGATACCCATGGTGGAGGGGGCAATCGATGGAGTGCACATCGCCATGCGGCCCACCTCGGAGAAAAGGACCATGTACCTAAACAGGAAGGGTACACATTCAATGAAAGTGCAGATTGTCTGCGACCACAGGATGACAATCCTGTCCGTCTGCGCCAGGTACCCTGGCAATGTGCATGACTCCTTTATACTGGCCCAATCGTTCATCCCTGCCATATTCGAGGGACACTGCCCCCGGCTGCGAGGCTGGTTGCTGGGCGACAGGGGTTACCCGTTGCGGTCATGGCTGATGACGCCTATACGGAAGCCACAGACCGACGCGGAGCAATTCTACAACGATGCCCATGCAGTGACCAGGGGTGTGGTCGAGAGGTGCTTTGGGCTGCTCAAGATGCGCTTCAGATGCCTGGACTGCTCTGGAGAGGTCCTCCAGTACCCATAGGAGAGGGTCGGCCGCATCGTCGTGGTCTGCTGCGTCCTGCACAACATATCCCAGCAGGGGGGCAATGTGCTGGAGGAGGAGGAGGACGGTCAGGATGAGGGGAACTCCTCCCCAGATGAGAGGGATGGCGAGGGGGGAGCCGATGCACGGGACATGGGGGATAGACGGGAACACAAGGCTGCCCGGTGTCGCCGGCTGGGCCAGGTGGCACCTGAGCCGCTGGTAGCTGCCTGTTTCGGCGACCATGGTGGGCGGCAGTAGTGATGGGTATGGGCACAGGCAGCGGGTTCGGTACCTCCCCAACGGACGACCACCCTTACCTCCCCCACGCCCACCCCACCACCACCACAACACCCTGACTTCCCCCACCCCCAACCCCCCCACCACCACAATACCCGCATGCACACCTCCATGACACATCTGCCTGCGGCACAATGGGATGGGGGCACGGTCGATGGTGTACGCGGGTCTGCTCCAAGGCATGGAGGATGATGACAGGCTGCTCTGCGATGGGCTTGTTCGACAATGTCTGACTCATGGCCACATCACGACCCTCCACCTGGGTGGACTCTGCACGCAGCCCTGACACTGCATCTCATGGTCCTGTCGTATGGCCAGGGCCGGCTGGCGTGGGGAAACCGTGGGGGGGGGCGTGGGGTGCGGGGGCGGTCGGCCGCAGGTCACACGCACCGGAGCCCAACCTCTATCGCAGCACCCCTCACACACACACGGGCACACAGTCCCCGCCCCACCCCCGCACGTATAGGACAGAGGACAGAGGCAGTTCGTATAGGTGTGGAATGTGTTTAATAACAGATGTCCTGTACATGTGCCCTAGTCCTTCTAACTAATCTGTGCCCTGCACCCGTGTCAACTCACTCATCCGTGTCTACCTTACTGGCTGACTGTCATAATATACACATCAGTAGATGATGGTGCAGAGACACACACTGACTGACACACTGTAAGACCAATCAACACACACAACACAGCAGCCAATCACCAGTTAGGGCACGGTCACTATAAAGACAGAGGGCACTAGTTTTCCCGCTCATTCGGGATGTAACCTCTGAGACAGACAGAGCCCGCAGTCAGTAGCACAAACATCCACCATGTGCAAGCAGTATAGGCTGGTCAGGTTAGGCATAGGTCTTCAGTCAATCTAACATAGTGTCGACCCACAGTGCAAGTACGTTTAACAGCTCTTAGTTAAATAAAATAGTGTTGTACTATTACAAGTGTTGGTAGCCTGTCTATGTTACTGCTAAGGTAAACGCAATCTCCACAGATCCAGAGTACCCAATGCATCACGGTAGCAGTATGTGATGTTAGAGTTTAACAGACCTGCCTTCAAGTGATCTGCCTTCGACCAGCAATCAGCCATCCGGTAGTGTGGACAGCGTCCGCCCTCCCCCGCCGCTCCGCATCACCGGCAATGTCGGTGCGAACTGGAAAATCTTTAAACAACAATTCCAGCTAGATCTGGAAGCTGCTTCAGACGCCAGGAATATTGCTCTCTTCCTTTCCATGGCCGGGGACCACGCCATCCATATCTTCAACTCTCTCACTTTCGCTGAAGGTGAAGGTCCAGAGTACCCAACACATCAATGACTACATCTAGGTGTTTCCCCAGATGGTACAGCAGAACTGGAGGTGGACTCCTCTGATTCCTGCCCTGTGACTGGGGACCCGTCAGCGGCCGCTTCCATCCAGGGCCAGGTAGCACTTCGGGCAATTGGGATGGTGTGGTGCCACCCTGTTCTGCCCGCTGCCCACCAGGTGCACCAGGGGCGTTGTGGAGGGGGGGGGCGGAAGTGGCGTGGGGTTCCTGCAGGGGGACCCGGGACGGGCCCCAGCACCTCCTCCCCCCCGGGGTGCCCGGTGGCCCCCGGGGCTCTCCGTGGGATGGGGGTGCGGGCGGATCCAGCACATGGGGCATCGGCATCACCTGGCGCTGCCAGTCCTGGAGGCCCGCGCTGGTATTGACCAGGATCTGGACGTTCACAGCCATGGAGCTCAGGGAGTGCGCATTCCGTGTCTGGCTCTGTACAACGCCATCCATCACCTGGCCAATGGCGCTGATGCTGTCAGCGATGGCCTGCAGAGACTGGGCCATGGCCTGCTGGGACTGGGCCGTGGCCTGCTGGGACTGGACCAGGTTGTTGAGCACCTCTGCGATGTTCTGCTGGCTCTGGCCCATGGCTTCCTGTGCGACGGCAGCCCTGTCCCGGGCCGCGTAGGCCACGTGCCCGGATAGCCCCAGGCCTTGCAGGCTGAGACCCATGCCCGACACCGTCGCCACCATTGTCTCCACCGCGGACGCAGCCCGTGCGGTGGTGGCCTGTGTGGCACTCATGACCGGCACCATTTCCTGCTCCTGGACGTGGATGCACGCCTGCACTTCCATCTGCAGGTGCTGGAAGCCAGCCGTCACTTTCTCACGCCCCTGGGTCCTCGACTGCATCGGGCCTATGGGTGGGCGGGGAACTCAAGGGACCCGGGACCCATCCGGGCGACAGGTGTTTGCCGGGGTGGGCTGCCCGTGGTCTGCCCTCCCACCGTCCGGCCCCTCGGCTGCTCCTACCTCCACCTGCTGTACTGGAGCGGCTGTGTGGTGCGCACCAGTTAGTGACCCAGAAGCCTCATCACTAACATGGCCAACCGAGGTGAGTGTCTCTGCGATGGCGGGGGGTGAGAGGGAGAGAGCTGAGGGGAAAGGGCTGAGGGGAAAGGGCTGTGGGGAAAGGGCTGGGGAGAGGGCTGAGGGGAAAGGGCTGAGGGGAGGGCTGAGGGGAAAGGGCTGAGGGGAGAGGGCTGAGGGGAGAGGGCTGAGGGGAGAGGGCTGAGGGGAGAGGGCTGAGGGGAGAGGGCTGAGGGGAGAGGGCTGAGGGGAGAGGGCTGAGGGGAGAGGGCTGAGGGGAGATTTCTGAGGGGAGAGGGCTGAGGGGAAGGGGGACAGGCAGGGGGGGATCTCACTTGGTGGCGCGCCCCTGACCTCGGCATGGGCAATCTCCCTGTCTTTGTGTGCACCGGCTATGTCCAGTGCCCTCTGCTCGTGCACAGTGAGCTGGCGCAGGTCAGGTTCACCCCCTCCGGTTCGGGCTCGCTCCCGTTGGTAATGGACACTCTTTTCCTGGGGGGAGGGGGGGGGGGCGGCGCGGCGGGGGGGGGGGACGGGGGGGAGGGGGGGGACAGCATTTTTAAAAATTATTTTAAAAAAAATATATTTTATTCAAATCTTTTGGCCAAACCAAACAATACAAAGATTTTCCTTTTTACAACAATAAAACAGTATAAATAACAGTGGCCGTTTTTAACAAATAAATAAATAATATATAAACTAAATGGCAACTGCCCTATCAAAAATAATTACTGTCCAAAAATAAAATCAAACAATCCAATATACATAGCCTAATACAAATACTTATACAAAAACACCCCTGAGGACCCCCACCACCTTCGAAAGCACCTTTGCCACCCCCACCCAGAACCCCTGTAGTACCGGACATGACCAAAACATGTGGGTGTGGTTTGCTGGGCTTCTCGAGCATCTCCCACTCCTATCCTCTACCCCGAAAAATTTACTGAGCCGTGCTCCGGTCATATGCGCCCTGTGTAAAACCTTGAATTGTATCAGGCTTAGCCTGGCGCACGAGGACGACGAGTTTACCCTACGTAGGGCATCAGCCCACAGCCCCTCCTCAATCTCTTCCCCAGCTCTTCTTCCCATTTCCCCTTCAGCTCATCCACCATGATCTCCCCCTCGTCCCTCATTTCCCTGTATATATCCAACACCCTACCATCCCCCACCCATGTCCCTGAGATCACTCTATCCTGAACCTCCTGCGTCGGGAGCTGCGGGAATTCCCTCACCTGTTGCCTCACGAAAGCCCTCAGTTGCATATACCGAAATGCATTCCCTTGGGGCAACCCATATTTTTCCGTCAGCGCTCCCAGACTCGCAAACGTCCCATCTACGAACAGATCTCTCAGTTCCACAACCCCAGCTCTTTGCCATGCTCCAAATCCCCCATCCATTCTCCCCGGGACAAACCTATGGTTATTTCTTATCGGGGACCGCACCGAGGCTCCCGTCCTTCCCCTATGTCGTCTCCACTGCCCCCAAATCTTTAGTGTTGCCACCACCACTGGACTTGTGGTGTATTTCTTCGGGGAGAACGGCAACGGCGCCGTCAGAGAAAAAACAGCATTGTTAGGCGGTCCACTGCATGCAGTTGGTTGCACAGGGCACAGGGCCAACGCGGCTTGTATGGGTGGCTGTAGCCATGTGCCTCACGGCTGTGGTTGTACCATCCCACTGGGGAGGGGATGGGAGTCACACATGTGGGGAGTAGGGGGGTTGGTGCCATGGGCACACTGCTGGATACTCACCCTGGCTGCCCTCAGTAGGTCGTGGAGCTTATTGCGGCACTGCTCGCCAGTCCTGGGAGCCACTGCGCTGGCACTCACGGCCGTGCCCACCTCCCTTCACAGACGCCGGGCCATGTTGGCTGGCACCCTCCGGTCAGGTCCGGGGTACAGACGCCCCCAACTCTCCTTTAGGGCATCCAGCAGCATCTCCAGGTCGTGGTGTGTGAACCTGGGCGCTGCTCGTCATGGCGCCATGGACCCCCGTCGATGGCCTGTGCGCTCGCATCACCTGTTGAACGCCGCAACGCCGCGTTGTTTACGTGGCGCCGGGTCTCCGAGGCTGCGCCCCACGCTTCCCACCAGCCCCTTGCTAGCCCTTGTAGGCCAGAGAATGCCGTCTCGGAATGGGCGCCAGCAGCGAGGTATAACGCGCTCGTTTTCCCGCCGGCACCCGTGCTCTGTCGCGGAGCGGAGAATTGCGGCCAATTTGTTCTTGATCTGAGGGAAAGAATTAATCTTCACAAGGAGAGGCAAGAATTAATCAAGGAAAGTCAGCATGGCTTTGTCAGGGGGAGATCGTGTCTAACAAATTTGATTCAATTTTTTGGGGAGGTTATGAGGGTTATAGATGAGGGTAGTGCAATTAATATAGCCTGCATGGTCTTCAGTAAGGCTGTTGACAAGGTCCCGCATGGGAGACTGGTCAAGAAGGTTAAGACCCCATGAGCATTTTGGCAAAATTGGATCCAAAATTGACTTAATGTCAGGAGGCAGAGGGCTGGAAGCCTGTGTCTAGTGGTTACCACAGGGATCAGTGTTGGGTCCCTTGCTGTTTGTAGTGTACATTAATGATCTAGATGTGAACGTGGGAGGTGTGATCAGTAAGTTCGCAGATGACAAAAGAATTGGTGGATTGTAAATAGCGAGGTGGAAAACCATCGATTGCAGGATGCTATAGATGGGCTCAGTAAACCAAGGTCCACCACACTAAGAAAACAAAAAGGGACGGTCAATAGAGAATTAAAGGTGCTATATTGAAATGCGCGCAGTGTACGGAACAAGGTAGATGAGCTTGTGGCCCAGATTGTGACTGGCAGGTATGATGTGGTAGGCATCACAGAGACGTGGTTGCAGGGGGTTCAGGACTGGCATTAAAACATCCAGGGATTCACAACCTATCGAAAAGACAGAGAGGTGGGCAGAGGGGGGCGGGGTTGCCTTGTTAATTAGGAATGAAATTAAATCAATAGCACTAAACGACATAGGGTCAGATGATGTGGAGTCTGTGTGGGTAGAGTTGAGGAACCACAAAGGCAAAAAAAACAACGGGAGTTATGTACAGGCCTCCTAACAGTGGTCAGGACCAGAGGCACAAAATGCACCACAAAATAGAAAGTGCATGTCAGAAAGGCAAGGTCACAGTGATCATGGGGGACTTCAATATGCAGGTGGACTGGGTAAATAATGCTGCCAGTGGACCCAAGGAAAGGGAATGCATTGAATGTTTACAGGAGGGCTTTTTGGAACAGCTTGTGATGGAGCCCACGAGGGGACAGTCCATTCTGGACTTAGTGTTATGTAATGAGCCAGACTTGATTAAGATCTTAAAGTAAGGGAACACTTAGGAGGCAGTGATCATAATATGGTAGAACCCAATCTCCAATTTGAAAGAAAGAAGGTAGAATCAGATGTAAAGGTGTTACAGTTAAATAAAGGTAACTACAGGGGCATGAGGGAGGAACTGACGATAATCGACTGGGAGCAGAGCCTAGTGGGAAAGACAGTAGGACAGCAATGGCAGGAGTTTCTGGGAGTAATTGAGGACACAGTACAGAGGTTCATCCCAAAGAAAAGAAAGGTTATCAGAGGGGGGATTAGGCAGCCATGGCTGACAAAGGAAGTTAGGAATGCATCAAAGCAAAAGAGAAAGCCTATAATGTGGCAAAGAGTAGTGGGAAGTCAGAAGATTGGGAAGGCTACAAAAACAAACAGAGGATCACAAAGAGAGAAATAAGGAAAGAGAGGATCAATTATGAAGGCAGGCTAGCCAGTAACATTAGTAAAAGTTTCTTTAAATACATTGAAAACAAACGGGAGGCAAAAGTAGACATTGGGCCGCTCCAAAATGATGCTGGTAATCTAGTGATGGGAGACAAGGAAATAGCTGAGGCACTGAATAAGTACTTTGCGTCAGTCTTCACAGTAGAAGACATGAGTAATATCCCAACCATTCAGGAGAGCCAGGGGGCAGAGTTGAATATGGTAGCCATCACAAAGGAGAAAGTGCTAGAGAAACTAAGAGGTCTAAAAATTGATAAATCTGCGGGCCCAGATGGGCTACATCCTAGAGTTCTAAAGGAGATAGCTGAAGAAATAGTGGAGGTGTTAGTTATGATCTTTCAAAAGTCACTGGAGTCAGGGAAAGTCCCAGAGGATTGGAAAATCGCTGTTGTAACCCCCCTGTTCAAGAAGGGAACAAGGAAAAAGATGGAAAATTATAGGCCAATTAGCCTAACCTCGGTTGTTGGCAAGATTCTAGAATCCATTGTTAAGGATGAGATTTCTAAATTCTTGGAAGTGCAGGGTCGGATTAGGACAAGTCAGCATGGATTTAGTAAGGGGAGGTCGTGCCTGACAAATCTGTTAGACTTCTTTGAAGAGATAACAAATAGGTTAGACCAAGGAGAGCCAATGGATGTTATCTATCTTGACTTCCAAAAGGCCTTTGATAAGGTGCCTCACGGGAGACTGCTGAGTAAAATAAGGGCCCATGGTATTCAAGGCAAGGTACTAACATGGATTGACGATTGGCTGTCAGGCAGAAGGCAGAGAGTTGGGATAAAAGGTTCGTTTTTGGAATGGCAACCGGTGACGAGTGGAGTCCCTCAGGGTTCAGTGTTGGGGCCACAGCTGTTCTCTTTATATATTAACGATCTAGATGACGGGACTGGGGTCATTCTGGCTAAGTTTGCTGATGATACAAAGATAGGTGATGGGGCAGGTAGTATGGAGGAGGTGAGGAGGCTGCAGAAAGATTTAGACAGTTTAGGAGAGTGGTCCAAGAAATGGCTGATGACATTCAACGTGGGCAAGTGCGAGGTCTTGCACTTTGGAAAAAAGAATAGAGGCATGGACTATTTTCTAAACGGTGACAAAATTCATAATGCTGAAGTGCAAAGGGACTTGGGAGTCCTAGTCCAGGATTCTCTAAAGGTAAACTTGCAGGTTGAGTCCGTAATTAAGAAAGCAAATGCAATGTTGTCATTTATCTCAAGAGGCTTGGAATATAAAAGCAGGGGTGTACTTTTGAAGCTTTATAAAGCATTAGTTAAGCCCCATTTAGAATACTGTGAGCAATTTTGGGCCCCACACCTCAGGAAGGACATACTGGCACTGGAGCGGGTCCAGCGGAGATTCACACGGATGATCCCAGGAATGGTAGGCCGAACATACGATGAACGTCTGAGGATCCTGGGATTATATTCATTGGAGTTTAGGAGGTTGAGGGGAGATCTAATAGAAACTTACAAGATAATGAATGGCTTAGATAGGGTGGATGTAGGGAAGTTGTTTCCACTAGCAGGGGAGACTAGGACCCGGGGGCACAGCCTTCGAATAAAAGGGAATCACTTTAGAACAGAGATGAGGAGAAATTTCTTCAGCCAGAGAGTGGTGGGTCTGTGGAATTCATTGCCACAGAGGGCGGTGGAGGCCGGGACGTTGAGTGTCTTTAAGACAGAAGTTGATAAATTCTTGATTTCTCGAGGAATTAAGGGCTATGGAGAGAGAGCGGGTAAATGGAGTTGAAATCAGCCATGATTGAATGGTGGAGTGGACTCGATGGGCCGAATGGCCTTACTTCCGCTCCCATGTCTTATGGTCTTATGGCTGGTCAAATGGCAAATGGGCAGAACAATGGCAAATGGAATTTAACTCTGGAAAGTGTCGAGGTGATACATTTTGGAGGACTAACAAGGCGAGGGGCAACAAAATCTACAGTGGACCCTATATATATAGAATAGATAGGTGTTTGATTGTCAGCACAGACACAATTGACCAAATGGCCTCTTCTTGTGCTGTAAAACTCTATAACTCTATGATAACACGCCCATTCCCGGTACTAAACATAGAACATACAGTGCAGAAGGAGGCCATTCGGCCTATCGAGTCTGCACCGACCCACTTAAACCCTCACTTCCACCCTATCCCCATAACCCAATAACCCCTCCTAAACTTTTTGTCACTAAGGGCAATTTAACATGACCAATCCACCTAACCTGCATGTCTTTGGACTGTGGGAGGAAACCAGAGCACCCGGAGGAAACCCACGCAGACACGGGGAGGGCGTGCAGACTCTACACAGACAGTGACCCAGCGGGGAATCGAACCTGGGACCCTGGTGCTGTGAAGCCACAGTGCTATCCATTTGTGCTACCGTGCTGCCCGAATCCAGTAAACCTGCTCTGAACTTCTTCCACGCATTTCCAACCTTCCTTAAATAAGGAAACTAATACACACAGTACTCCAGATGTGGCCTCAAATGCACTGTATTGGGGAGCAATGGTGTTGTGGTATTGTCGCTGGGCTAGTAACCCAGGGACTCAAGGTAATTATCTGGGGACCCGTGTTTGAAAATCACCAGGGCAGATGGTGAAATTTGGATTCAATTTAAAAATCAGAATTGAAAGTCTAATGATGACCATGAAACAATTGTTTAAAAAAACATCTGGTTCACTAATGCCCTTTAGGTTAGAAAAGGAAATCTGCTCTCCGTGTGTGCGTGGGTCTCAACCCCAAAATGATGTGTAGGCTAGGTGGATTGGCCACACTAAATTGCCCCTTAATTGAAAAAAAAGAATTGGGTAATCTAAATTAATTTTTTTTAAAAGGGAAGGAAATCTGTCCTCTTTACCTTGTCTGGCCTAACTGTGACTGCAGATCCCCCAAAAAAACCTCCCTACTTTTATATTAAATTCCCCTTGCAATAAACAATAGCATTCTATTAGGTTTCCAAATGAATTGCTGTATCTGCATACTAACCTTGTGTGATTCATGCACTTTGACACCCAGATCCCTCTGCATCTCAGAGCTGTGCAATCTCTCACCATTTAGACAATATGCTTATGTTTTGCTCTTCCTGCCAAACTGGATAATTTCACATTTTCCCACATTATACTCCACTTGTCAGATCTTTTTGCCTATTCACTTAACCTATGTCCCTGTGTAGCCTCCTATGTCCTTTTTAGAACTTACTTTGCTACTTATCTTGGTTTCATCAGCAAATTTAACAGCTGTACCTTTGGTCCCTTCATTCATTTATATAAATTGTAAAAAATTGAGGATCCAGCATTGATCTCTGTGGCACACCGCTCGTCACCCAAAAAATGACCCATTTATGCCTACTGTGTCCTGTTAGCTAGCCAATCTTCTATCCATGCCAATATGTTAACTCCTACACCAGAAGTTTTTATTTTCTGAAATAACCTTTGATGTGGCACCTTATCAAATGCCTTTTGGAAATCTTTTTTTAAAATAAATTTAGAGTACCCAATTCATTTTTTCCAATTAAGGGGAAATTTAGCGTGGCCAACCCACCGACCCTGCACACCTTTGGGTTGTGGGGGCGAAACCCACGCAAACACGGAGTGAATGTGCAAACTCCACACAGACAGTGACCCAGAGCCGGGATCGAACCTGGGACCTTGGCGCCGTGCAGTGTCTTTTGGAAATCTAAGTACCAGTACATCCACCAGTTCCCCTTTATCCACAGCACGTGTTACTTTATGGAATCATAGAATCACTACAATGCAGAAGGAACCCCATTGGTAAATTGGTTAAGCATCATTTGCCTCTCACAAAACCATGTATATTCTGCCATATGCCTTGAATTTATCTAAGTGCCCTGCTATAACATTTTTAACAATAGCTTCTCATATTTTTCCCTATGTCAATTAAGCTAACTGACCTGTAGTTTCTTGTTTTCTGTCTCCCTCCCTTTTTGAATAAAGGAGTTACGTTCACTATTTTCTAATTCGTATTCTACCAGACTTGTAGAGTGTTCCCAACATGCACCCAGGACGTATCCTCAGGTTTAATGACTGAAGTTGAACCCATAAGACGACCTGGTTCTGGATGTATCGGACCCAACAGAGGGGATGGAAGAAATCATGAGGATTCTAGGGGAATTTGGCCGGTTTTCGGGGTATAAGCTAAGTATGGGGAAAAGTGAGATGTTTGCGGTCCAGGCAAGGGGACAGGAGAGGCGATTGGGGGAGCTGCCGTTTAGATTAGTAGGGGGAAGCTTTAGGTATCTAGGCATCCAAGTGGCGCGGGAATGGGACCGGCTGCATAAATTAAATCTGGCCCGACGAGTAGACCAAATGAAGGACGATTTTCAGAGATGGGACGCGCTTCCGTTGTCACTGGCTGGGAGGGTGCAGACGGTGAAGATGACGGTCCTCCCGAGATTCCTGTTTGTATTTCAGTGTCTCCCCATCTTTATTCCGTGGTCCTATTTTAAACGGGTCAACAAAGTGATCACTGGCTTCGTTTGGGCGGGCAAGACCCCGCGAGTAAGGAAAGTAATGCTTGAGCGGAGGCAGGGAGAGAGCGGGCTGGCGCTGCCACATTTTAGCAACTATTACTGGGCGGCGAATATAGCCATGATGAGGAAGTGGGTGGTGGGGGGAGCGTCGACATGGGAGCTTGTGGGGGCAGCTTCATGTAAAGGCACCAGTCTGGGGGCATGGGTAACTGCGCCTCTGCCGTTCCCGCCGGCACAGTACTCCACCAGCCCCATGGTGGTTTAGGCCCTGAGGGTCTGGGGGCAATGGAGGAGACATGTGGGAGCGGAGGGAGCATCGGTCTGGTCTCCAATCTGTAATAATCACCGGTTTGCCCCGGGAAGGATGGACAGGGGGTTACGGAGATGGCGGAGAGCAGGGATTGAGAGGATAGGGGATATGTTTATAGAGGGGAGCTTTCCGAGTATGAGGGCGCTGGAGAAGTTTGGGTTGGCGAGGGGAAACAAATTCAGGTACCTGCAGGTGCGGGACTTCCTACTTAGACAGGTTTCAAACTTCCCACTCCTACCACCAAGGGGGATTCAGGACCGGGTAGTTTCCAGAGGGTGGGTAGGAGAAGGGAGCGTCTCTGACATTTACAAGGAACTTATGGGGGTCAGAGGAGACACAGACCGAGGAGCTGAAGCGCAAGTGGGAGGAGGAGCTGGGGGGAGAGATAGAGGATGGTCTATGGGCGGACGCATTGAGTAGAGTCAACGCGCGCACAACATGTGCCAGGCTCAGCCTAATACAATTCTAGGTCGTTCATCGGGCTCACATGACAGTAGCCCGGATGAGCAGATTCTTTGGGGTGGAAGACAGGTGTGCAAAGTGTGCGGGAGGACCAGCGAACCATGTCCACATGTTCTGGACATGTCCGAAGCTTAGGGGATTTTGGCAGGGGTTTGCAGATGTCATGTCCACGATGTCATAATATCCACTCATGTATATAATGAGATGCAGACAGGCAGTGATTGACACACAGGATGACCAGTAAGCACACAACACAGTGCAGCCAATCACCAGACAGGACACTACCACTATAAAGCCAGAGGGCACTAGGTTTCCCGCTCTCTCGGGACCCAGCCACTGAGACAGTCAGAGTCCACGAGCTAGCAAGTGCAAACACCATGCGGTAGCTAGTAAGTCTGGTCAGGCTACTACAAGGTCTCCAGTCAGTTCAGTATAGTGTCGACCCACAGCTGAATATGTATATCAGTTCTATCATTGAATAAAACAGTGTTGGATCTTCTCCAGTGTTAGACGTCTGTTTCTAGCTTCCCTGCATCGAGTGCAGTCCACATCGAACCTACCTGCCAAACACATCAGGTGTTAAATACAAGGGTGGCACCGAGTCCAGAGGTGGCGATTTTCCGGGTGTCGGAAGATCCGGGAATCCAAGAGGAGAAAGAGGCAGATGTTCTGGCCTTTGCTTCCCTGGTAGCCCGGAGACGGATACTATTAGCTTGGAGGGACTCAAAGCCCCCGAAGTCAGAGACCTGGCTATCTGACATGGCTAGCTTTCTTTGTCTGGAGAAAATTAAGTTCGCCTTGAGAGGGTCACTTTTAGGGTTCGCCCGGAGGTGACAACCGTTCGTCGACTTCTTTGCAGAAAATTAATCGTTTAGCTTGGAGTAGGGGGTAAATAAAGGTGGGACCTGTAAGGGAGGGAGACGGCTTTTGCACTATGTTTATAGATTCATGTACATTGTTTATTTCGTTGTTGTAATACCAAAAATACCTCAATAAAATGTTTATTAAAAAAAAAAAGAATGAGTTGTTCCTTTTCAGTATGAAGAGCAGGCTTCCTGTCCGCCAGCCATTCCATAACCTAGCTTGCTTATGGTTTTGTCATGAATTTCAGGCTTCCAATCACTTTCAAGAAAAGTGAAACTGACAATAACATGAACTTACACAATCAGCGTCGTGCATATGTAACTGAGGCTGACAGACAGTCCCACACATTATGTCCTCATCAAACAAACCATTCTTGGCTTTGACAGATGAGGTTCAATGTGCAATTGGGTTTACAAATTATAATTGATAAGTCCTGACCAGCCTTTCTTCAGTATTAACAACCAGTTGAGTGAACCGAACATGACTTCATATTTTAACGGGCAGTTGCCAAAGTTGGTGAAGACAGTAGCAGGGTCCGAGATGCCTGCAATGTTTAAACCTTTATTATGACTGCCTTTAGCTTTCCATAGTAACATGGGACGATTGCAGAGTTTTACCAATGCTTCAAAGCAGTCGGGGTACAATTGAGGCCGAGAAACTGGTTTGATACCTGCTCATGTCAGGCCTTCACCGGGCTTTGACTGCACCAGAATATCTGGGGATCTTGCGGAAGGGGTTGCGCGTGGTGGTAATCTGGCACCTTTCCTGCTGTCATCAGGGAGAGATGATGTAGAGATGCCGGCGTTGGACTGGGGTGAGCACAGTAAGATGTCTTACATCACCAGGTTAAAGTCCAACAGGTTTGTTTCGAATCAGTAGTTTTCGGAGCACTGCTCCTTCCTCAGGTGAATGAAGATGTGGGTTCCAGAAACATATATAGACAAAGTAAAAGATGTAAGACAAGGCTATGAATGCGAGTCTTTGCAGGTAATTAAGTCTTTACAGGTCCAGGCAGAGCAACTGGAGAGAGGATTGATCACAGGTTAAAGAGGTGTGAATTGTCTCAAAGCAGGACAGTTGGTAGGATTTCGCAAGCCCAACGAGATGGTGGGGGTGAATGTAATGCGACATGAATCCAAGGTCCCACTTGAGGCCGTAGTCATGTGTGCGGAACTTGGCTATAAGTTTCTGCTCGGCGATTCTGCGTTGTCACGGGTTGTCAGCACTCACACTCGGGCCGTCAGCACTCACACTCGGGCCGTCAGCACTCACACTCGGGCCGTCAGCACTCACACTCGGGCCGTCAGCACTCACACTCGGGCCGTCAGCACTCACACTCGGGCCGTCAGCACTCACACTCGGGCCGTCCAGCGTCTCACTCACACTCGGGCCGTCCAACGTCTCACTCACACCGTCCAGCGTCTCACTCACACCGTCCAGCGTCTCACTCACACCGTCCAGCGTCTCACTCACACCGTCCAGCGTCTCACTCACACCGTCCAGCGTCTCACTCACACCGTCCAGCGTCTCACTCACACCGTCCAGCGTCTCACTCACACTGTCCAGCCTCTCGAGACCACACACACCTAAATTCCTGGTCTCCCATTAATCTGTTTCTGGAACAATTGTTTCCGCAACAATTCTCTTTGCAGTCACAATGTTGGGGGTATACTACAGGCCTCCCAACAGCCAGCGGGAGATGGAGGAGCAGATAGGTAGACAGATTTTGGAAAAGAGTAAAAACAACAGGGTTGTGGTGATGGGAGACTTCAACTTCCCCAATATTGACTGGGACTCACTTAGTGCCAGGGGCTTAGACGGGGCGGAGTTTGTAAGGAGCATCCAGGAGGGCTTCTTAAAACAATATGTAAACAGTCCAACTAGGTAAGGGGCGGTACTGGACCTGGTATTGGGGAATGAGCCCGGCCAGGTGGTAGATGTTTCAGTAGGGGAGCATTTCGGTAACAGTGACCACAATTCAGTAAGTTTTAAAGTACTGGTGGACAAGGATAAGAGTGGTCCGAGGATGAATGTGCTAAATTGGGGGAAGGCTAATTATAACAATATTAGGCGGGAACTGAAGAACATAGATTGGGGGCGGATGTTTGAGGGCAAATCAACATCTGACATGTGGGAGGCTTTCAAGTGTCAGTTGAAAGGAATACAGGACAGGCATGTTCCTGTGAGGAAGAAAGATAAATACGGCAATTTTCGGGAACCTTGGATGACGAGTGATATTGTAGGCCTCGTCAAAAAGAAAAAGGAGGCATTTGTCAGGGCTAAAAGGCTGGGAACAGACGAAGCCTGTGTGGCATATAAGGAAAGTAGGAAGGAACTTAAGCAAGGAGTCAGGAGGGCTAGAAGGGGTCATGAAAAGTCATTGGCAAATAGGGTTAAGGAAAATCCCAAGGCTTTTTACACGTACATAAAAAGCAAGAGGGTAGCCAGGGAAAGGGTTGGCCCACTGAAGGATAGGCAAGGGAATCTATGTGTGGAGCCAGAGGAAATGGGCGAGGTACTAAATGAATACTTTGCATCAGTATTCACCAAAGAGAAGGAATTGGTAGATGTTGAGTCTGGAGAAGGGGGTGTAGATAGCCTGGGTCACATTGTGATCCAAAAAGACGAGGTGTTGGGTGTCTTAAAAAATATTAAGGTAGATAAGTCCCCAGGGCCGGATGGGATCTACCCCAGAATACTGAAGGAGGCTGGAGAGGAAATTGCTGAGGCCTTGACAGAAATCTTTGGATCCTCGCTGTCTTCAGGGGATGTCCCGGAGGACTGGAGAATAGCCAATGTTGTTCCTCTGTTTAAGAAGGGTAGCAAGGATAATCCCGGGAACTACAGGCCGGTGAGCCTTACTTCAGTGGTAGGGAAATTACTGGAGAGAATTCTTCGAGACAGGATCTACTCCCATTTGGAAGCAAATGGACGTATTAGTGAGAGGCAGCACGGTTTTGTGAAGGGAAGGTCGTGTCTCACTAACTTGATAGAGTTTTTCGAGGAGGTCACTAAGATGATTGATGCAGGTAGGGCAGTAGATGTTGTCTATATGGACTTCAGTAAGGCCTTTGACAAGGTCCCTCATGGTAGACTAGTACAAAAGGTGAAGTCACACGGGATCAGGGGTGAACTGGCAATGTGGATACAGAACTGGCTAGGCCATAGAAGGCAGAGAGTAGCAATGGAGGGATGCTTTTCTCATTGGAGGGCTGTGACCAGTGGTGTTCCACAGGGATCAGTGCTGGGACCTTTGCTCTTTGTAGTATATATAAATGATTTGGAGGAAAATGTAACTGGTCTGATTAGTAAGTTTGCAGACGACACAAAGGTTGGTGGAATTGCGGATAGCGATGAGGACTGTCTGAGGATACAGCAGGATTTAGATTGTCTGGAGACTTGGGCGGAGAGATGGCAGATGGAGTTTAATCCGGACAAATGTGAGGTAATGCATTTTGGAAGGGCTAATGCAGGTAGGGAATATACAGTGAATGGTAGAACCCTCAAGAGTATTGAAAGTCAAAGAGATCTAGGAGTACAGGTACACAGGTCATTGAAAGGGGCAACACAGGTGGAGAAGGTAGTCAAGAAGGCATACGGCATGCTTGCCTTCATTGGCCGGGGCATTGAGTATAAGAATTGGCAAGTCATGTTGCAGCTGTATAGAACCTTAGTTAGGCCACACTTGGAGTATAGTGTTCAATTCTGGTCGCCACACTACCAGAAGGATGTGGAGGCTTTAGAGAGGGTGCAGAAGAGATTTACCAGAATGTTGCCTGGTATGGAGGGCATAAGCTATGAGGAGCGATTGAATAAACTCGGTTTGTTCTCACTGGAACGAAGGAGGTTGAGGGGCGACCTGATAGAGGTATACAAAATTATGAGGGGCATAGACAGAGTGGATAGTCAGAGGCTTTTCCCCAGGGTAGAGGGGTCAATGACTAGGGGGCATAGGTTTAAGGTGAGAGGGGCAAAGTTTAGAGTAGATGTACGAGGCAAGTTTTTTACGCAGAGGGTAGTGGGTGCCTGGAACTCACTACCGGAGGAGGTAGTGGAAGCAGGGACGATAGGGACATTTAAGGGGCATCTTGACAAATATATGAATAGGATGGGAATAGAAGGATACGGACCCAGGAAGTGTAGAAGATTGTAGTTTAGTCGGGCAGTATGGTCGGCACGGGCTTGGAGGGCCGAAGGGCCTGTTCCTGTGCTGTACATTTCTTTGTTCTTTGTTCTTTGTTCTAAACATGTTTGTCATTTTCTACATTTGATGGACAGATTTAAATCCAAGGTTTTCTGTCCTTACCTGTGATGTGTGTTCGGAATAGGTGGGTCTGCATCTGGATAACACCCTCGATTGCCTGACTGCGAGGGGACTACTATACAGAATAGACAGTGCTGGCTCCTGTGTGTTTCTGATTTATGCTGTTTAGCAGCAGCTGCTGGAGGTTTATATTCATTCAGATTCCAGTCGCTTGACGCCACTGGCGGCAGAAAGGAGCAATTTATAAAAATAGATTTTTTAAAATTGTATCTTCGACAATCCAAGAAATTCTAAACCAAAGAGATTAAACATCAGAAATAAAAATGAGGAGAAATTATTTGTGCTTCTTCCCAGTAAGTCTTGGGTCCAGGAGTTGAAACAATATTCACTCCTGATCTGTAATAATTAACTGCCAATGGACGATGTATCAATTAATACTTGTAATTTAGGATTATCGATTTTCTGGCAGGGCTGGCAAAATGTGATCTGTGGAGAAAATGTTTCAACTGAAAGGTTATCCACCGAAAACATTAACCCCGCTCCTCTCTTCAGCGAAGCTGCCTGACCTGCTGGGTATTTCCAGCTTTCTCAACTTTATTCCTCTTTTCAAATATCTTCTTTTTTAAAATTACCTTAGGGGCGGGTAGCCCAGGAGGAGAAGGTGACAGAGAGCACTCCCCCCCCCCAGCAGAGAGACCCCTTATCCAGGTAGAGCGAGACCCCAATAACCCAGGCAGAGAGGGAGCACCCCTTACACAGGCAGGGAGGGAGACCCTGGACAGCACGGTAGCATAAGTGGATACCACTGTGGCTTCACAGCGCCAGGGTCCCAGGTTCGATTCCCCGCTGGGTCACTGTCTGTGCGGAGTCTGCACGTTCTCCCAGTGTGTGCGTGGGTTTCCTCCGGGTGCTCCGGTTTCCTCCCACAGTCCAAAGACGTGCAGGTTAGGTGGATTGGCCATGATAAATTGCCCTTAGTGACCAAAGAAAAAAGGTTAGGAGGGGTTATTGGATTACGGGGATAGGGTGGAAGTGAGGGCTTAAATGGGTTGGTGCAGACTCGATGGGCCGAATGGCCTCCTTCTACACTGTATGTTCTATAAGACCCCTTTATCCAGGCAGAGAGGGAGACCCCCTTACCCAGGCAGAGAGAGACCCTTCTCCCCGGAAGAGGGACCCTTCTCCTGGAAGAGGGACCCTTCTCCCCGGAAGAGGGACCTGTCTTCTCTTCCATCCCTCAAAATCTCCATCGCCACTTTAGACACAGGGTACCTCACCCTGTCCCTCCAAGAGCCACCCCCACCCTTACTCCGGCGATGTCAGTAATCCATTCCGTCCCCTCACTTCTGCTGCTGCCTCTTTAATGGTCTTAACATCCGGACCCGGGGAGGGAGACGTGAGAGCCTGAATATTTTGACTTGTGACTGGAGTGAAGCAGCCAATAATCAATAATTAATAATCAGCCAATAACTAATAACCCTCCAATACTGAATAACCCACCAATAATCAATAATCAGCCAATAATCAACCAATCATTAATAATCAACCAATAATTAATAATCCACCAATAACTAATAATCAGGCCATAATCAATAATCGACCAATCATTAAAAATCAACCAATCATTAATAATCAGCCAATAATTAATACTCAACCAATAATTAATAATCAGCCAATAATCAATCATTAATAATCAACCAATAATTAATAATCAACCAATAATTAATAATCCACCAATAACTAATAATCAGGCCATAATCAATAATCGACCAATCATTAAAAATCAACCAATCATTAATAATCAGCCAATAATTAATACTCAACCAATAATTAATAATCAGCCAATAATCAATCATTAATAATCAACCAATAATTAATAATCAGCCAACAATTAATAATCAGCCAATAATCAATCATTAATAATCAACCAATAAGTAATAATCAGCCAACAATTAATAATCAGCCAATAATCAATCATTAATAATCAACCAATAATTAATAATCAGCCAACAATTAATAATCAGCCAATGATCACATTGAACGACTCGACCAGGATGGAAGATTCTCCTGGCTTTGTCAATTCTGTGATCTGACAGTGAGTGGAGTTGTTCCTGTTGTGTATAGATCAAAAAGCCAATGGAGTGGTTAACACAGAGACAGGTTAATATTCCGGGCGGTGAGAAAGGCTTCACTGACCCTCAGCAACCTGTCAACGAGACCAAACTGATGGGTGAATTGAGAAATCCCTGCGTGTGGGACAGGAGCAAACTGTTGCTGCGCCTGAGGACTCAACCCATTTGGGAAGGAGAGCAGGCAGGAGTTGTTCCCGTATGTTTTTGATGCCAGGCAGTCTAGCGGCTCAATGAACCAGGTGGTCAGTCTGTGTGTGTGGGATTGATTCAGTCTGTGTGTGTGTGGGGGGGGATCTCAGGGCGGCTCCCATCCTTTCCCACCCTTTCCCACTCTCTCTCTCCAATTGCTGCCAACATCAGTATCACAGTCACTGCTCGCTCTGATTCCACCCGATCGCCCTGTCCCCTCTCCAGTAACTTGATCCGGGCTCAAAAGAAAAAAAAAACAAGCGCCGAAATAAAAGCCGATGCTCCTCGGGGGGAGATTTGGAGAGTGAGTGAAGCCAGAGGCTCCGTATGATAAGCTCCGTGTGTGTTTCATCTTACCGGGGACGCAAGCCAGGGAATAAAGCTCCTTCTAAACCATGTCTGAAAGCAGAGATGGCCAAGGGAGAGGACAGCGAGAGGATCACCATTAACGTGGGTGGAACCAGGCATGAGACGTACAAAAGCACCTTGCAGACACTGCCGGGGACCCGGCTGGCTGTGCTCACCGAGCCCGGAGCCCAGGGAAACTTCGACTTCGACCACAAGTCCAGGCAGTTCTTCTTTGACCGCCACCCGGGCATCTTCGCCTACGTCCTGAATTACTACCGGACGGGCAAGCTGCATTGCCCGGCGGATGTGTGCGGACCCCTGTTTGAGGAAGAGCTGGCTTTCTGGGGGCTGGACGAGACCGATGTGGAACCCTGCTGTTGGATATCTTACCGGCAGCACCGGGAAGCGGAGGAGGCTCTGGACATCTTCCAGCCCCCCGATGGGAATTGCGACGGCGCCGAGAGGGACGAGGATACGGGCGTGGAGCCGGACCCCGGCCGGAGTCTGGGTCTCGGGGAGGGGAACTCCAAGCCCTCGGCTCCTGGCAACTGTTGGAGGAAGTGGCGACCCAAAATCTGGGCACTTTTTGAAGACCCTTATTCCTCTCGGGCAGCAAGGGTAAGGAAGGGGTTAACGCCCTCTGGTCAATTTCACCGGCTCTTTAGTCAATTTCTGATAAAGAACACTACCGAGATTGCCACAGGTTTGCATTTGCACATTGCCATTCATTGAGTAAAACGTGAAGCAGAATTTTTACACAAGCTCATTGACTAAAGCCCGTCTTATGGTTCAACGAAAATCATCTTTATAATTTAACTAAATAAAATTAAACGACAGAAACCCGGGCTTGGGGTGGGGGGCAATTGGAATTCAAACCCTTGTTGAATCAACTCATTTCTGACACTCACCAGCCTGGTCTGAAGTAAGGAATATTTGAAACCTGTTTTAAATGAAAGGCTGATCGGTCAGCCCTTAGTTGAGGTCTGGGAGGACCAGCGAATGACTTCGGGGCTGAGTGTTCAGCACCAGCACTTCAATGCACAGCCATTGTAAATCAGAGCGAGGGAGTTCTGTCAATTATTCAGCAATACATCTTGAGTTCTTCACTACGATTCCACTTTTCGAAAGCTATACCCACCCGTTCGGTATCTATGGCTTGAAAGGGAGTGGAACGAAGATCCAGACACAGGGAGACACAGAGGCGTACACAGACACCCATCCAGACAGAGACACAGGCAGACACCCACCCAAACATAGACACAGACAGACGGACACTCATCCAGACACACAGAAACACACGCAGACAGGCACATAAAAAGAGACACATACAGACATCCACCTAGAAAGACAGAGACACAGATAGACACACACCCAGACATACATGTAGGCAGACAGACAGACGCATATAGCCATAACACATATAGACAGACAGACGTAAACACAGACACCCAGACATGGATGTGGATACAGACATGTACACAAACACACCAATATAAACACACACACTATTTAAGATGTGAATAGAGACAGGGAAAATACTAGAATTCTGTACAGCTGTTTACTGGGAGCAGCCTCCTTGGTTCCTCAAAGGTTAATCTGAGAGCCAGACACACACGCTTTCTGCCTATGAAGATGACCAAAGATAATTGAGCCAGTTAGAGGACAAAATGGCATCAAATTCAGCAAAATCAGTGGCACAGTGGTTAGCACTGCTGCCTCATAGTGCCAGGGTGCGGGGTTCAATTCTGGCCTTGGATGACTGTGTGGAGTCTGCACGTTCTCCCCGTGTCTGTGTGGGTTTCCTCTAGGTGCTCTGGTTTGCTCCCACAGTCCAAAGATGTGCAGGTTAGTTGGACTGTCCACGCCTAAATTGCCCCTTAGTGTCCAAAACTTGGGTGGAGTTACGGGGATAGGGCGGGCTATTGGGCCTGAGTAGGGTGCTCTTTCAGAGGGTTGGTGCAGACTCGATGGGCCGAATGACCTCCTTTTGCACTGTAGAGATTCTATGGAAACATCTACTGGCTCAGAGAAACATAACAAGTGGTAGAATGGGGTTATCTGTCCACGACAATTGGAACAGGAACAGATGTCCACCAGACGTGTTCTTAAATTAAGATTCAGTCTGAAATTAACCAATTAATTATTGAATGGGCTGAAAATGTTGAGGAAGAAAAGTTATTTCTGATTTTTTTTAAATACACTGTATATTGAACGTGTTTTCAACCATTGAGCAGCTGTGATAACACAAGTCGTGACTTTGTTGTGTCACATTGGGCTCATGGCGTACCATAGGGTCCCTGACTGTTGTAGTGCACATGAATGATCTAGACATGAATGTGGGAGGTATGATAAATTCATAGATGACACAAAAAATGGTGGCATAGTAAATAGTGAGGAGGAAAGCCTTAGATTACAGGATGATATATAGACCGGCTGGTTATACGGGCAGAGCAGTGGAAAATGGAATTCAACCCTACTAAGGGTGAGGTGATACATTTTGTGAGGACTAACAAGGCAAGGGAACATGCAAGGAATGGTAGGATGCTAGGAAATACAGAGGGACCTTGGGGTGCATGTCCAAAGCTCCCTGAAGGCAGCAGGGCAGGTAGATAAGGACAGGCCAGGTGGTTAAGAAGGCATTTGGGGCACTTATTAGCCGAGGCATAGAATATAAGAACAGGGAAGCTATGATAAAGCTGTATAAAACACTCGTTGGGCCACAATTAGATTATTATGTGCTGCTCTGGTCGTCACACTCTGAGAAGGATGTGATTGCACTAGAAAGGGTGCAGAGGAGATTCACCAGGATGTTGCCTGGGCTGGAGCGTTTCAGCTATGAGGAGAGGCTGGTTAGGCTGGGGTTGTTTTCCTTCGAGCACAGAAGGCTGAGGGTGGGTCTGATCGAGGTGTGCAAAATTATGAGGGATTGACATGGTAGATAGGAAGAAACGTTTCCCCTTAGCAGAGAGGTCAGTAATCAGGGGGCATAGATTTTAAGTTAAGGAGCAGGAATTTAGAGGGGATTTGCAGAAGAGTCTGTAAAGTAACAGGGGTATTTTATTGTGCTTGTGTATAGTGGACAGCACGGTAGCACAGTGGCTTCACAGCTCCAGGGTCCCAGGGCCGATTCCCGCTTGGGTCACTGTCTGTGCGGAGTCTGCACATTCTCCCCATGTGTGCGTGGGTTTCCTGCGGCTGCTCCAGTTTCCTCCCACAGTCCAAAGATGTGCAGGTTGGGTGGATTGGCCATGGTAAGTTAGTGTCCAAAAAGGTCAGGTGGGGTTGCTGTGTTCAGGGGATAGGGGTGAGGTGTGGCCTTAAGTCGGGTGCTCTTTCCAAGAGCCGGTGCAGACTCGATGGTCAGAATGGCCTCCTTCTGCACTGTAAATTCTATGATTCTGTGATAAAAGGACAGTCCTCTCATTGAAGCAAGATAAGGTCAGGGTTTTGAAAGATGGACATAGCTCATGTGCAGGGGTGTGAATAAAGCTTGCGAGGAGGAATGATCAAATTCATGGTCAAAGAGCAGGCATTTGTAACAGGGTGGAGAGGTAATAAAGTGAGATTAATCAAACCTAGACTAAGAGTCAACAATAGAAAAGGGAAATTGTGGTTGGGGGGGGGGGTTTACCTGGGAACACCACCACCTGTAAAGTTCCCCTCCAAGTCACTCACTATCCTGACTTGGGAATATATCATCGTTCCTTCAGTGTCACTGGATCAGAATCCTGGAACTCCCTCCCTAACAGCATTGTGGGTACACCTACACCTCAGGGGCTGCAGGGGTCAAGAAGGCACCTTCTGAAGGCCACTAGGGATGGACAATAAATGGTGACATAGACAGAGACAGCCACATCCCACAGAACAATAAAAAAAGACAGACTTGAGGACACTTTGGGAGGAGGGAAATGTAGAGAACGTGAAGTTTGAAATAGTTCAGTATTTACCAGATTAACATGGATTAATATAGAACATAGAGTGCAGAAGGAGGCTATTCGGCCCATCGAGTCTACACCAACCCACTTAAGCCCACACTGCCATCCTTTCATCGTAACCCAATAAATCTTTTGGTCACGAAGGACAATTTATCATGGCCAATCCACCTAACCTGCACGTCTTTGGACTGTGGGAGGAAACCAGAGCACCCGGAGGAAACCCACGCAGACACGGGGAGAATGTGCAGACTGTGCACAGACAGTGTCCCAGCGGGGAATCGAACCTGGGACCCTGGCGCTGTGAAGCCACTTGTGCTACCGTGCTGCCCACTATATGTCAGGCTGGAGGTTGTTTAAGGGCTGATTGAATGTGCCTGTGAGAAGTGGCGTATTATTGCAGAACAGCACCAGTTATGTTGGAAAATATAGACGAGATTCTCCCTTCATCAAAATGTGCTTCACAAACTGTTCCCATTCACAAAAGCTGGATGCAGGTAAGAATCAAAATCTGGTAGAAACAGCTCATCGCTTCAACTATTTTGATTCTGTAATACAATTGGTGCAGATTTCACTTGAGAAATTGTTGTAAACAATAATAATATCAGAAAATCCACTCGACATTAAAAATTTTCCAGATGCATTTACTCATTACGTGTCGGATTACTTGGCTCCCAAGCACACATTAGCAACTTTGAAAAGCATTTCACTTACGAATGAGCTCAATCCTTCATTTAACAAATGCATTGTCAAGAAACAATCTGAGCAAAACACACCAACTGTGTCTGGTTAGATCAGTCGGTGCAGGTTAATGGTGGAGTCCAGGGGGCTACTGATTGGCCACGGCAACCATCTGTCAGAGAGAGGGGAAATAGCGAGTGTTCCATCTCAGAGACAGAGCCCCCCCTCCCTGCTCAGAACCCCCCCCTCCCTGCTCAGAGACGAACCCCCCCCTCCCTGCTCAGAGACGGACCCCCCCCTCCCTGCTCAGAGACAGACCCCCCCTCCCTGCTCAGAGACAGACCCCCCCCCTCCCTGCTCAGAACCAGCCCTCCCTGCTCAGAGACGAACCCCCCTCCTCCCTGCTCAGAGACGAACCACCCCCGTGCTCAGAGACAGACCCCCCCTCCCTGCTCAGAGACAGACCCCCCCCCCCCCCGCTCAGAGACGACCCCCCCCCCCTGCTCAGAGACAGACCCCCCTCCCTGCTCAGAGACCCCCCCCCTCCCTGCTCAGAGACAGACCCCCCTTCCTGCTCAGAGACAGACCCCCCTCCCTGCTCAGAGACAGACCCCCCCTCCCTGCTCAGAGACAGACCCCCCCTCCCTGCTCAGAGACAGACCCCCCTTCCTGCTCAGAGACAGACCCCCCTCCCTGCTCAGAGACAGACCCCCCTTCCTGCTCAGAGACAGAACCCCCCCTCCCTGCTCAGAGACAGACCCCCCCTCTCTGCTCAGAGACAGACCCCCCCGCTCAGAGACAGACCCCCCTGCTCAGAGACTGACCCCCCCCCTCCTCAGAGACAGACCCCCCCTTCCTGCTCAGAGACAGACCCCCCACCTCCCTGCTCAGAGACAGACCCCCCCTCCCTGCTCAGAGACAGACCCCCCTCCCTGCTCAGAGACAGACCCCCCACCTCCCTGCTCAGAGACAGACCCCCCCTGCTCAGAGACATACCCCCCCCTGCTCAGAGACAGACCCCCCCTCCCTGCTCAGAGACAGACCCCCCCTCCCTGCTCAGAGACAGACCCACCCCCTCCCTGCTCAGAGACAGACCCCCCCTCCCTGCTCAGAGACAGACCCCCACCTCCCTGCTCAGAGACAGACCCCCCCTCCCTGCTCAGAGACAGACCCCCACCTCCCTGCTCAGAGACAGACCCCCCCTCCCTGCTCAGAGACAGACACCCCCTCCCTGCTCAGAGACAGGCCCCCCCTCCCTGCTCAGAGGCATACCCCCCCCCTGCTCAGAGACAGACCCCACCTCCCTGCTCAGAGACAGACCCCCCCTGCTCAGAGACAGACCACCCTCCCTGCTCAGAGACAGACCCCCACCTCCCTGCTCAGAGACAGACCCCCCCTCCCTGCTCAGAGACAGACCCACCCCCTCCCTGCTCAGAGACAGACCCCCCCTTCCTGCTCAGAGACCGACCCCCCCTCCCTGCTCAGAGACAGACACCCCCGCTCAGAGACAGACCCCCCCTCCCTGCTCAGAGACAGACCCCCCCTCCCTGCTCAGAGACAGACCCCCCCTCCCTGCTCAGAGACAGACCCCCCACCTCCCTGCTCAGAGACAGACCCCCCCTGCTCAGAGACATACCCCCCCCTGCTCAGAGACAGACCCCACCTCCCTGCTCAGAGACAGACCCCCCTCCCTGCTCAGAGACAGACCCCCCCTCCCTGCTCAGAGACAGACCCCCTCCCCTCCCCTCCCCCCCCTCCCCTCTCCCCTCCCTCCCCCTCCCCTCCCTCCCCCTCCCCTCCCCATCCCCTCCCCCTCCCCCCTCCCCCGGTGGACTGGCCAGAAATGGACGGCCGCTCGGCCCATCAGGGCCCAGAGAATTGCCGGGGGGGGGGGGGGGCGTTGGCCGGTGTGGCGTGATCCCCGCCCCGGCCCGAAAGCCGGCAGCGGAGAATACGGCAGCTGCCGTCGGAGTGGCGGGATGGGATCCCCCAGGGGATTCTCCAACCTTGCGGGGGGGGTCAGAGAATCCCGGCCCTTATATTCATCAATTAAGTCACCTCGTACTCTGCTGAACTCCAGTAAATACAAGCCTAGCCTGTGCAACCTTTTCTCATAGGACAAGCCACCCATACTAGCTACTATTCTAGTAAGCATTCTCCTAAACACTGGCTATACCTGCGCACTAACCTTTTGTGATTCATACACTAGGACACCCAGATCCCTCTGCACCTCAGAGCTCTGCAATCTCTCACTATTTCAATACTGTGCAGAATTCTCCCAAACAAATTCTAAATGTGATCTCCGGGTGTGATTCGTGCCGGGCGGCTGAGCACGACCCAGATCACAATTCCTACGCTTCAAAGTTATTGTGGAGCCAGGGTGAGAAAAAAAAGGCGCCCTGATCTCAGAAAATAACACTACACCCGCCCCCTAATCGCTAGCAAGGCTCCTTCCCCAATCGCTGAGAGGTCTCCCTCCCCAAATAACTGACACCCCACTATGGGTTCGCCAAAGGCCTCCCATCTTCAGGGTCCTCCTTCGAGACCCTCCCCCTTCAGGTTCTGCCCCTTGGCAGTGCCAGGTCAGTACTACCAGTGTGCCAGGATGCAGCTCTCCTACAGAGCACCTGGTCCTTATAAGGACTTCAGAACAGACTAAGCCCCAGCAGTGGTCAGAGACAACATATGCCCAAAAGAGGAAGAAAATCAGAGTTAATGCCCATAAAGAGCTTTAAAACAAAGCTTTC